>NC_081372.1:2644919-2697419 GCF_030684315.1 Stegostoma tigrinum
CAGAAATTTGAGGGTGCATCCATGAGGATCAATGGTCAGCACAACATTGTGGGCTGAAGGGCCTGTTCTGTGCTGTACTGTTCTATGTTCTATGTTCTATGTTCTAATAAGGGTTTCCTGACTAGAGCTGTTAACCTGCTCAAATCAGGGAGCCCTGGCTGACAGGTAAAAAAAATGGCATGTCAGGGGTTCTGTTTGCTCTGAGGGAGCTGGATCGGTGTCAAAGACTCCCCATGTGTAAATAAACGGGTCCTGGTGACAGATACTGGTCTTTGTGGATTCATTTTGGTTGCACGTAGTGAATACATTCCTAAAATTCAGCTTCCAAAATCTTTTCTTGTTCTATAGACTTTGTGTGTGTGTCTGTGTGTGTGTGTGTGTGTGTGTGTGTGTATGTGCTTGTGTGTATGTGTGTGTGTGTCTGTGTGTTGCAGGTTGCAGGGAGACTTGGATAAACTGCAGAATTGGGCTGAAAGGTGGCAAATGGAGTTTAATACGGATAAACGTGAGGTGATTCACTTTGGGAGGAATAATAGGAAGGCAGAATACTGGGTCAATGGAAAGATTCTTGGTAGTGTGGATGTGCAGAGGGATCTTGGTGTCCATGTACATAGATCCCTGTGCTGTTAAGAAGGCTTATAGTTGTTAGGTTTTATTGGTAGAGGGATTGAGTTCTGGAGCCTTGATGTCATGCTGCAACTGTACAAAACGCTAGTGCGGCCTCACTTGGAATATTGCGTACAGTTCTGGTCGCCCCATTACAGGAAGGATGTGGAAGCATTGGAAAAGGTGCAGAGGAGATTTACCAGGATGTTGCCTGGTCTGGAGCGCAGGCCCTACAAAGAAAGGCTGAGGGACTTGGGTCTGCTCTCGTTGGAGAGACAGAGGCTAAGAGGGGATTTAATAGAGACATACTAGATGATCAGAGGATTAGATAGGGTGGACAGTGAGAGTCTTTTTCCAAGGACGATGACTTCAGCTTATACAAGGGGCATAGCTACAAATTGAGGGGTGATAGATTTAAGACAGATGTCAGAGGCAGGTTCTTTACTCAGAGAGTGGTAAGGACGTGGAACGCCCTGCCTGCCAATGTAGTTAACTCTGCCACATTAGGGGCATTTAAACAGTCCTTGGATAAGCGGATGGATAATGATGGGATAGTGTAGGGGGAGGGGCTTAGATTAGTTCACAGGTCAGCGCAACATCGAAGGCTGAAGGGCCTGTTCTGTGCTGTATTGTTCTATATTCTATGTTCAATGTGTGTGTGTGTGTGTGTGTGTGTGTGTGTGTGTGTGTGTAGGGGGATGTGGGATTTCCTTACACAGTTACATTTTCAGGACAGTTTGTCTAACCTTGTCCTGTATCCCTGTCATAGTGTGAGGGCTGGTCTGACTGAGGAGTGTAAAGTGTTGAGGGTTTCTCAGGCCAGATGGGGTCGCTGGGGAGGAAACAGTGCAAGATGGGGCAGACCTTTCACATTTCAGAAGGAGCCCACTTCCTCCACCGATGTGCAGTGAAAACCTGGAACTCTAATCCCAAAAAAAAGCTCGGGATTGTGGGGGCAGGAGCTTGTCAGGAGATCGAGAGAGATGGAGTGGAGAAGGCTGGATAGTTGTTTTAAAATTAACTGTGATTAAACGGAATGGCAGAATGGGTGCAGGCACTTGTGACACAGTGGTAATGTCCCTGCCAGTGAGCAAGGAGGCCCAGGTTCAAGTCCCACCTACTTCATTACACCCCCAACAGGTAGATTCGCACTAAATAGCAGCAGCGAATGCAGAACAGGCCCAGAAGGCTGTAGGGCTCATTTTTCTTTGTCAGGCAAACTGGAGTCTTGGCACCTGACCGCCATCAACTCCACCTCCCCCCCCACCACCCCCACACACTGCGCTGGGATGTGGCTGGGGTTTTTGCAATCACAGAATGATGACAGTGCAGAAGGATGGCACTCGGCCCCTGGTTGTGTTTCTCAGTGCCAGTCTCCTGCCCTTTTCCCCAGGCCCTGCACACCATGTCTACCCAAGCGCAATGAGTCCTGTGCAGGGCTCCCAGGAAGCCTTGGACATGTAGGATACCCCTCTTTCATTGTGATTCACATGGCTGCCCCACAGTGAATTGTATCAGCCTTTACACAATGGCTGATATTATTCCGTTTATCACTGGAGGAGGAGAGTTAGCAATGACCCCACTGTCATCCTCAAAATCCTCAGGAAGAGGCCAATTGGTTGTTGAGGTGGTTGAGGCTCTTCATGAACCTCCTGAACCTCTTTCGCTCCTGCAAACAAATAACACACCTCCCTCCTCAACTCCAGGAGAGGCCTGAGTTTTCAATTACTGTTGTCTTGCTCTCTCAATCTAAGTGTGGGAGGTGCAGCTTAACTTTTTATCATGACATAGAATCTTCATCTTGGTATTATTCTGTGACCACAAGGACACTAAGGGACATCCTAATGCACCGTTTCTATGTCAGTGTCCGAAAAGAGTCAGATTAAAGTTTCATGAACCCAACTGGAAACACTGAACATCTCCACAGAGAGAAATAACCTCTTGTTTCTAGTGTGGTAACTCTGATAGTGAGGGCCCTCAGTGAAAGGCATTAAAAACACATCAGTTTCATTATTGAGAGACTGTGGTCCTAGAACATGAATCACCAAGATCTGGTGTTTAAAAATGCCTCTTTATTGAATACTCAGCAGGAGTTTCTGATTTAATCGCTGCATTGGCAGTGTCCCTACTTTCGGGTCAAAAGGCCCTGGTCCAAGCCCCACCTGAGTTGTCATAACCCACTGAGTATGTTGATGGAAATGTTTGAGTTGAATTGCTTGCACGTCAACAATCTCAGCAATTTGATGAATCAGCGGTACGGCAATATCCATATGACAGTTTCAGAAAGGGGAGAGTTATTCAAATGTGACTTGTTGACTGATGTTAATCAAGTTTGTTGGAGCTAGATGATTCATACATTCACACTTGTGCCTTCCTTCCCCTGACCCAACCTTTCAAAAATGGTTCATCAGGGGCAGAGGTACTTGTGCTGCTAACTGTAATTCACTCAACTGACCAGCTTCCTAACGAAGTTCTCAGAAGTTTTCCTGTGCCCTGGTAAATCAGAATGAAGGGGTTGTTCCTGAATCTGGTTCTGCTGTCTCTGGCCGACCTGTATATTTTTGCTGCTTTGTCACAATGCACTGTGAGATATGATCAAACTGGTTTTGTAAAACAATCATCCAAAATGTCTAGTTATTGAGATTAGCGAGATTATTGTTACTCAGGGGTTTCACTGGACAGTTGTGTGAAACTAGCCAGTTTCTGCACTTGAAATACTTTAGAACTTTGGACTACATTCCATGTCTGGGGATATTATGGCATGAGTTACAACACTGTCACCAGAGCTCGCTTAGTGCAATTACAAAATACTGTAACAAAAACGTCAATCATCTTTTGTATCCTGCTGTATTCCTGTGTCAAAGTTGTAATTCAGCACCTAAAATATGTCCTGATTCTGACAGACTTGTAATCAGCAAAACTCTGCTGTTGACAGCTATTCTGTTCAAAGGCACAATCAACCCACATTTGTCAGCATGAAATCTGCTGCTTCTAGAAATCTAGGTGCACAATTTTGCAAAATGTCTGTACCCTGAAATTCCAGTGACAATGAAGAATTAGCACGTTTGGTGTGGTTAATAAAGTTAAATGTGAGAGAATTAGGTGCAAAAGATATAAAATACAAGAGCGGCCAACTATATGCAAATATATCTTTCATTAAATATGAAGATATGTATTATTCAGGATCTTACCAAAGTCCTGTACAGCTGTAGCAAGAATTGCCCTTTTTGTACTCCGTCCCCTTTGCATAGGCTGCCAACTGCTATTGTAGTTACTTGCTGCAGCTGCTGGCTAATTCTGAGAGTCTTACTGTGCAAGGGCATCCCACACACTGGAGTATTACAGCTGCCTGCTCTCAGCCCACTTTAATATTCTCTCTGCTTTTCACATCAAGTGGATAACCTCCCATTTTCCCAAGATGTAAAAGATATTCCTGAAATCAATTAGATGTGATTGTAATCTTGACATCTTTGAAAATCAAACAAGATAGTGCTGTTTGCAAAAGTAACAATTCCTTTACGATTATGACTGAACCATTAAAGTCTGCCCAGGAGGAAACAGCAACTTGGGTGACTCAGGGATTACCAATGGACAATTTATTCACTTCCTCAGGGACTGTAAGCGCTGTGTGCAATATTGAACAATGAGTATTGGCAGTTAGAGAATCCTTTAATTTAATTATTTAGTCAAAAAGAATCCAGAAAGCAATCAAATTTATGGGTGACCAGAAACCTGGCAATTTTCCATTTTGCTTCATAATCAGTGGAGAGTGGTTTTATATTTTTGGCCACTGATCAAACCTGTAATAATAAAGCCACAGCGTGGACTGCAGGCTTTACACAGTTGATGATATTACAGGCTCTACCTCGACATTTAGTTTCTCTAAATGTTGACCCTCCAACAGTGCGGCTCTCCCTCAGCACTGACCCTCCGACAGTGCCCACTCCCTCAGCGCTGACCCTCCGACAGTGCCCACTCCCTCAGCACTGACCCTCCGACAGTGCAGCGCTCCCTCAGCACTGATCCTCGGACAGTGCAGCGCTCCCTCAGCACTGACCCTCCGACAGTGCTGCGTTCCCTCAGCACTGACCCTCCGACAGTGCCCACTCCCTCAGCACTGACCCTCCGACAGTGCAGCGCTCCCTCAGCACTGATCCTCCGACAATGCAGCGCTCCCTCAGCACTGACCCTCCGACAGTGCGGCACTCCCTTAGCACTGATCCTCCGACAGTGTGGCACTCCTCAGCACTGACCCTCCGACAGTGCGGCGCTCCCTCAGCACTGACCCTCCAACAGTGCGGCGCTCCCTCAGCACTGATCCTCCGACAGTTTGGCACTCCTCAGCACTGACCCTCCAACTGTGCCCACTCCCTCTGCACTGACCCTCCGACAGTGCGGCACTCCCTCAGCACTGACCCTCCGACAGTGCAGCACTCCCTCAGCACCGACCCTCCGACAGTGCCCACTCCCTCAGCACTGACCCTCCGACAGTGCAGCGCTCCCTCAGCACTGACCCTCCGACAGTGCGGCGTTCCCTCAGCACTGACCCTCCAACAGTGCCCGCTCCCTCAGCACTGACCCTCCGACAGTGCGGCACTCCCTCAGCACTGACCCTCCGACAGTGTGGCGCTCGCTCAGCACTGACCCTCCGACAGTGCGGCGCTCGCTCAGCATTGACCCTCCGACAGTGCGGCGCTCGCTCAGCACTGACCCTCCGACAGTGTGGCGCTCCCTCAGCACTGATCCTCCGACAGTGTGGCACTCCTCAGCACTGACCCTCCGACAGTGCGGCGCACCCTCAGCACTGACCCTCCGACAGTGCGGCACTCCCTCAGCACTGACCCTCCGACAGTGTGGCGCTCGCTCAGCACTGACCCTCCGACAGTGCGGCGCTCGCTCAGCATTGACCCTCCGACAGTGCGGCGCTCGCTCAGCACTGACCCTCCGACAGTGTGGCGCTCCCTCAGCACTGACCCTCCGACAGTGCGGCACTCGCTCAGCACTGACCCTCCGACTGTGTGGCACTCCCTCAGCACTGACCCTCCGACAGTGCCCACTCCCTCAGCACTGACCCTCCGACAGTGCCTGCTCCCTCAGTACTGACCCTCCGACAGTGCAGCGCTCCCTCAGTTTGGATTCTTGGGTACTCTGGCTTCCTGTCAATGTTAGATTTAGGTGCCACCTCAATGTAAATAAATCCTGGAGTGATTCCTGAATCTGGTGACTGGGTGGCAGATAAATCACCCAGTCACAATGTAGCAAGCGTGGCTAGTCACATGAGCAGTGACATCCCCCAGCAGTCTCATTCCACACACAAATTGACACAGTTACCTTTGGAATCCCAATTATTCCTTATAAAATATATTATTGTCATGAAATATTAGCTCTGTCTTTGTCTCAGGCAGAAGGAGAGCCATGCAGTACCAGAGATTATCGACTTTGCTTATCATTAGGACCATTTTTCTTTCAGCCAAAACATATTGCACTTTGCTAATCTGCCGCAGCTGGAATTGTTAAATGGGTTTTAAATGAGTGCTAATTCGCAGTGAACAAACCAGTACATTTGTAAACAGAGGAAAATGGTGCTGGAGACACTTGTTAAATGGCAGAAAGTAATAAAGCTGGAATCTCAATGTTAATTATTGAAGGAGAGAGGAGCTCAGCACGTTAATCTTCAGAAAACAAACACAAACAGAGACAGAAAATTAAAAAAAACATTCAAATTGACTTCAATGACTAACAAGCAGCTGCTCCACACTGAGAAAGAGCAGATAATTTAATTTCAATTATATTTTAATTAAATTTCTTTTTACATGTTTGGCACATAATTAGCTGGTGTATGGTGAACATTATCAATAAAGTCTTGTTAAAAAAAAGGCATTGTCTAAGAATAGTCTGCATTGTGTCTGTTGTTGATATCACTGCCCCAGTGCAATCTCATTCACACAGTGCTGCCTGATGGCCTAATCCAGTCTAAGGTTGAGACATAGAGCAGAACTAGAAGATAATATACCAGGGCTAAACAATATGGAGGAGAACTGAGTGCTATAAGCCAGGATGGAAAGATATAGAACAGGTCTGAGGAATATAGACCAGGACTGGGGTATATGGGCCACAATGAGAGACGTACACTAGGACTGGAGATAATATCCCAGACAATGGTCCAGACCAGAACCGAGAGACAGAGACAAAAACTTGGGAGACATAGACCAGGATTGGGTGTATGGTGTAAGGCTGAGAGATACAGCCCAGAACTATATATGGACCTGCTCGTATCTGCGGTTGAGAGACGTAAATAGGATTGAGTCATAGTGACCAGGACGGAGGGTGGAGTTGTAGAACAGGGCATTCAGCCCATCGAGTCTGCTCTGCCATTCAATGAGATCATGGCTGATCCAACCATCCTCAACTCCACTTTCCTGCCTTTTCCCCCATTGCTCTGGATTCCCCCTTACTGATTAAATACTCTAAAGGCTGATGAAGGGTCTAGGCCCGAAACGTCAGCTTTTGTGCTCCTGAGATGCTGCTTGGCCTGCTGTGTTCATCCAGCCTCACATTTTATCACCATGATTAAATACGCTGTCTGTCTCAGCCTTGAATATACTTAATGACGTGGCCTCGACAGCCCTCATTAGTAAAGAATCCCACAGGTTCACTCCCCTCTGAGAGAAGAAATTCCTCCTCATTCTGGCTTCAGATCGGTATGACAGGTCGGCACAACAAGGAGGGTCGAAGGGCCTGTACTGTGCTGTAATGCTCGATGTTCGATGTTCTAAGAAGATAGAATGTCTTTCAGTTCAGTGGACTGGGTCCTGGAGACTAGGACTGAGTGTGGTCGATGAAAAATTGAAAATGAGTGTTAACCAAGTTCTGTGTTAATAAGGCAGCTCTGGTTGAAAGCCCCAATTAAACACTGTCCGGTCTTAGTTCCTGATGATGATAATTTGGAATTTGTGGGATTGCTGTGAGAGTTTTCCATCTGGTAAATAACTTGGGCTGTGCGGAGGTATCTGTGGGCACCCTGTACCCACTGAGGCCGGCACACTGTGGTTACTCCAGGTACTGAGAGACTGGGTGCATGGATCCTTGGATATGGGACTAGAGGTTCTGTGTTTCAAGGTCTCCAGGCAGGAGTGAACAGTGAAAGGCAATTTGCCCTTAGCCAGCTTTCAAAATACTCAGCAATGACTTTACCTGCAATCAGCTACTGTTTACGGGAGTGAGTTCACTCAAGCACTGGCCATGAAAATACTGAGTGACGTTTTTATTGGAAAGATAGTGTTGATGCGATGTTTATACATGTTTATGATCTGCCTCTGAGGCAGGTTGGACTGGAACCTGTACTCCTTGTTCTGAGATAAAGGACACTACTAATGCACCACAATACCCTAAACCTGTTTGAAAATGTCACTGGCTAAGTGAAGGAGCAATCATCTGCTAAATGGATTTCCAGAGGCTAGTTCCTCATCCCGCCCTCAGCTTGTAGTTTGAACATTCAGCTGGTCTCCAGACTCAACAATGCTTTGTAGGTCTGAGTTCCAGATTTTTAAATTTCCACAGGCCACACCCCAGCCCCAACCCCACCCCATGTGAACTGACATTGCCCCTGAACAGCCTCGCTTAAATGTTAATGCTGCCTTGTACTGTACCAGGCCCCACCCCTCCCCAACAGGAGAAACTGCTTCACTTTATGGCTTCCATCAAGCCCTTAATCATCTGAAACATCACAGTTAGCTCACAATTCAATTGTTTCCGCTCAAGCCTCCTTGCTGCAGGCCCCGACTGATAATTGATCAGTGAGATGGTATCTTGCTGTAGACTGCGGCTAAATCTGCATCAAACCCCAACTGGTCAGGCTTTCGAAGGAATGTGTGTGTGTGTGTGTGTCTGTCTGTGTGTGTGTGTGTCTGTGTGTATGTGTTTGTGTGTGTGTGTGTATGCAATGGTGATTGTGTGTGTGTGTGTGTGAGTGTGTGTGTATGCAATGGTGATCTGTGTGTGTGTGTGTGAGTGTATGTGTGTGTGTGTGTATGTGTGTGTGTGTCAGTGTGTGTGTGTGTGAGTGTGTGTGTGCGTGTATGTGTGTGTGTCTGTGTGTGTGTATACAATGGTGATCTGTGTGTGAGTGTGTGTGTGTGTAATTGTGATCTCTGTGTGCGTGTGTGTATTGGTGATCTCTGTGTGCATGTGTGTATGTGTGTAATGGTGATGTGTGTGTGTGTGTGAGTGTGTGTGTAATGGTGATGTGTGTGTTTGTGTGAGTATGTGTAATGGTGATGTGTGTGTGTGTAATGATGTGTGTTTGTGCGTAATGGTGGCGTGTGTGTGTGTGTAACAGTGATGTGTGTGTGTGTAATGGCAATCTGCGTGTGAGTGTGCAATGGTGATCTGCGTGTGAGTGTGAGTATGTGAGAGAGAGAGAGAGAGAGAGAAAGAAAGAAAGAGAGAGAGAGATGTGGACAATAGTTCCGGACGAGGGTCACATTTATCTTCGGCATTCCTATTGGCCCGTTAGCTCACACACAGGAATGAAAGGAAATATAGTGAAAACACGAGCTGATTTATGAAGATCCTTCCATTCCATTATATACTGAGTAACTGAAGCTTTCTGTGTCAAACACCTACCTCAGCAAATGTTTCTCATTCTTTATCAAAGAGTTTTTTTGTTAATATTGTTGCCTAAGTTTCTACCTCAGTACTCTCTTTTTAAATGCTCTGGTTCTGTTGTAGTCGGCAAACAAAGGAATTAACTGAGTTTGTGTTAACCAGCAATTTGTGATGGGATTGTTTATTGGTACTTGTTTAATATATAATAACCTAGTTTGTGTTCACTACAATAACGTAGACTTACTTGTGATTGGGCAGTTAGTAAAATACTCTCAGGGATTGATTTTAACTGAATCAATCAGATTGGCTACAATGCTTCTTGCCCTGTCTGATTTGACACTCAGTGCATGAATACCAGATGACGATAAACCACTATTGTATCTAATCCCTGGGGCCCCGCTCAGGAACCTCAGCTAAAATTTCCCAATGAATGTGGTTTGTGTTGATTTACAGACATGTATTTTCTACTGCAGTCATCCTGCTCCTTACCACTCAACCACTGTTTGCTTCACAATATTAAAGTTGGCATATTGTTAGAATATTTAAATAAATGATGTACTTTATCTGTTTTGCCGGGGCAATGCCACTCACAGGGGTGTCTGTTTGCTTCCTGATCTGCCAATATGGTGTGGGCATTGTGGGCCCATGAATGTTGCCTCCAGCAGGGTATTTGAATCTTTTGTGACAGTGCTCATGTTGGCACCTGCAACATAGGAACTGGACGTGCCTCATGTCATGCTATCTGAGGGTCTGGAGTCATATGTAGTCCAGACCAGGTAAGGACAGCAGATTTCCTTCTCTGAAGGACGTTGATGAACCTGAGGAGTTTTTAGAAAAATTAAATATTGTCCTCATGGTCACCATCGCTAAAGTTAGGTTTAGATTCCAACTGCTGTGCTGGTGCATGAGCTCAGGCTTAGGACAGTAGGTTACAGAATCCACTTCAGGACGCGGAGTGGAGGGCACGCCCCTTTCTGTGCCAAAGCTGTTGAGGTGGAAATGGTCAAGAGAGAGTCAAGTTCCTGGGAGTGATGGTCACTGACAATCTGTCCTGGTCCACCCACATCGAGGTGACAGTCCAGAAAGTACAGCAACGCCTCTACTTCCTCCTTTTTATACATGCACCATAGAACGCATCCTATCTGGATGTATCACAGCTTAGTAATAGCAACGGCTCTCCCACGATCGCAAGAAACTACAGAGAGTTGTGAGCACAGCCCAGTCCATCACACAAACCAGCCTTCCATCCATTAGCTCCATCGTTATTTCGTGCTCCCTCGGCAATATAACCAACAAAATCAAAGACCCCTCCCACCCTGGGTATACCGTCTTCCACTCCCTTACATCAGGCAGAAGATATAAAAGTTTTGGAGTAGATCTGCAGCTCGGGTTGGGGGTGTGGGGGTTAGTTGGCTCACTGAGCTGGTTTGTTATTCCACAGACGTTTTGTTACCGTGCTGGGTAACATCCTCAGTGCAGCCTCTGATGAAGCATCGGTGTGTTTTCCCGCCTGGTTTTTAAACTCTGGGGTCGGTTGCGATGGGTTGCCTCACTTCTGGGCTTTGTCTGTAGTGGAATGTATATGAGGTCGAGCTCAATGTGTTTATTAATAGCATGCTTCGCGGAGTGCCAGGCTTCCAGGAATTCTCATGCCTGTCTCTGCCGAGCCTGTCCCAGGATCTTGGTGTTGTCCCAGTCGAAGTGGTGGTTCTCCTTGTCCGTATGGATTGAGATGAATGAGTATTGGTCGTGTCTTTTTGTAGCCAGTTTGTGATCATGTACTCTTGTTAGTTTCCTTCCTGTTTCCTGTCCATGGCGGGGAGTGGGTCTTTAGTTCCGGTGAGCAACTGGTGTAGGGTTGATGTGGGCTTGTGTGCCACTCTGATGCCCAGCGATCATAGGAGTTTTGTGGTGAGTATTGATGTGTCCCTGATGTAGGGTAGTGTGATGAGTGTGTCGGGGCGTGTAGAATCTTTCTGATGCTGTTTGTGTAGGCATCTCCTGATCCAGTCTTTTGGATCTCCATTATCCTTGAACACTTGGAAGAGGTATTCCTCCTCCTCTTGGCCTAGTTCCATGTTGCTGCAGTGTGTTGCTGCCCTTTTTGCCTCGCTACAGCAACACAGAACTACGCCAAGAGGAGGAGGAATACCTCTTCCAGGTTTTCAAGGATAATAGATATCCAAAAAACTGGGCCAGGAGATGCCTACAGGAACAACTTCAGAAAGATTCTACATGCCCCGACACAATCATCACACTACCCTACATCAGGGACACGTCAAAACTCACCACAAGACTCCTATGACCGCTGGGCATCAGAGTGGCACACAAACCCACATCAACGCTACAACAAGTGCTCACCCGAACTAAAGACCCACTCCCTGCCATGGATGGGACCGATGTCATCCACAAAATCCCCTGCAGAGACTGTGAGAAACGCTACATCGGACAAATAGGAAGGAAACTAACAACAAGAGAACATGAGCACCAACTGGCTACAAAAAGACATGACCAGTACTCACTCATCTCAATCCACATGGACAAGGAGAACCATGGCTTCGACTGGGACAACACCAAGATCCTGGGACAGGCTAAGGCAGAAACCAGCACGAGAATTCCTGGAAGCCTGGCACTCCACGACACAGGTTACTAATAACCACGTTGGACTCAACCCCATATACATTCCACGACGGAGGAAACCCGGAAGTGAGGCAATCCATCGCAACGGACCCCAGAAATAAAAACCAGGCGGGAAAACACACCGACACTTCATCAGAGGCTGCGCTGAGGATGTTACCAAGCATGGTCACAAAACTTCTGCGGAACAACAAACCAGCTCGGCGAGCCATCCAACCACAACAGAAGATATAAAAGTTTGAAAACATGCACCAACTGATTCAAGAACAGCTCCCACCCCGCTGTTATCAGAGTTTTGAATGGACCTCTCAAATGTTAGTGTTGATCTTTCTCTCTCTCTCTCTGCGGCTATAACACTGTATTCTGCACTTTATTCTGCCACTTAATATGGTACGATCTGCCTGTAGAGCATGCAAAACACCACTTTTCACTGTATGTCAGTACATGTGACAATAATAAATTAATCAATCAAAGCGTAGCTCCTGGTCCAGGGATATTACCTTCAAAGGCCAACTGGGTCAGTTGTTGAAGGGGTGAAATTTGCAGGGCTACAGAGAAAAAGCATGGGGAGTGCAACCAATTGGATAATTCCTTTGCAGAGCTGGAGAGGTGTAATGGGCGGATTCTGTTTATGTGGACTTCCAGAGGATACTTGATTAAGCCCCACGTAAGAGACTGCTGATGAAAATAGAAGTCTGCAGAATAGAGCACATAACGTTGCCATGGCTGGGAAATTAGTTATCAGAAAGTATGGCTAATGGGTAACACTGAAATTGGAAGGGTGTGACCAGTGGTGCCCCAATATTTTCAGTAATGACTTATTAACAGCATTACTTATTAATGATAACAAAGTGTGGAGCTGGATGAACATAGCAGGCCAAGTAGCATCTTAGGAGCACTAAAGCTGGCATTTCAGCCCGAGACCCTTCAACAGAACGTCAGCTTTTGTGCTCCTAAGATGCTGCTTGGCCTGCTGTGTTCATCCAGCCCCACACTTTGTTATCTCGGATTCTCCAGCATCTGCAGTTCCTACTATCTTATTTATTAATGACTTGGTTAATGGTGCAGAAAGTCATATATACAAATTTGCTGATGATATAACATTTGGTATTGTAGATGACAGCATAAAAGTACGACGGGATATTGATAGACTAAGTGAATCGGCAAAATTGTAGCAGATGGAGTTCAAAATATGTAGGAGCTTACACATTAATGGAAAAAAAAGGATAGATCAGGGTAGTTTCTGGGTGGTTTGAGGTTTAATGTAATGGATGCCCAAAGATACTTGGGGATTCCGGTGCAGAGATCTTTAAAATGTTACAAACTGGTGCAGAAAAACATCAAGAAAGCTATGGAATGCTGGCCTTCGTACCCAGAGGACTGGAACATAAGGAAGCAGAAATTATGCTGCAGTTAGACAAAACCCTGGTTTTTGGGAAGGATATACTGGCCTTGGAGGGAGTGCAATGTAGCTTTACAAGAATTGATTGGGTCTCAGGGGTTAGGTTATGAGGAAAGATTACACAAATTCAGCCTGCTTTCTGTAGAATTTAGAAGGTTAGAATTGAAGTCTTCAAGATACTATGAGGAAAACACAGGGTAGAAAAGATAAACTATTTCCACTGGTTGGGAATTGTAGAATTAGGGACAGACCATTCAGGAGAGATGTTAGGAAGCATTTATACGCACCAAGCGTTGGGAATGTTTGGAACTTACTTCAACAAATGGCAATGGGTGCTGGATCAGTCGTTAATTTTAAATCTGAGACAGATACATTTTAATTGAGCAAAGTTATTAACAGATGTGGGCCAAAGGCAGGTAAATGGTGTTAGGCCACAGATCAGCCATGATCTCGTTGAATGATGGGAGAGGCTCGAGAAGATGAATGGTCTCCTCTTCTTCCTATGAATGGTCTTTTTTTGAGTCATTCACAGGATGTGGGCGTCACTGGCCAAGTGAGTATTGATTACCAAAAGGGCAATTAGGAGCCAACCACATTGATGTGGATCTGGAGTCACATGTAGGCCAGGCCAGTAAAGAAAGGCAGATTTCCTTTCCTGAAGGACATTAGTGAGTCTGCTGGGCTTTTCTTGACAACTGAGAATGGCTTTATGCTGACCATTAGACTCTTAATTTCAAAGTTTTATGGGATTTAGATCCTAGCAGCTGCCATGGTGGGACGTGAGCCTAGATCCTCTGACCATTATTACCTGGTTTCTGGATTAACAATAGTCCTGCAATAAGCTCCTGCAATAATGTCAATAGGCCATTGCCTTCCCTACCTTACGTTGGCCGGGTGACCTCCAGAGCTGTTGCTCCCTGAATAATGTGTCATTTCAGATCCGGAAGTGAGTGTAGCCCCACCTGGTGGCAGTGATCAGCTGCAGGTCTGACCTTGTCTGATAGATTGAGGAATGTAAGTGTGAAAAACTCAGCAAACTCCAGACGTGGCAGATTCTTATCAATCACCTGCTTTAATAATAACAGCTTTTAAAGGAAATTGAGCAGACACCGTCCTCAGGAAAGAGTAAAATCTTTGACTGTCAATTTCTACACAAAAAAGTGAAATAAATTGATTTAAAACAGACACCAACTTGCTTGCAGATGATATCATTGGAGTGAATGTTGCCATGAAAATCTTCTCCATTTTTCTAATTAAATGGAAGGTTTAGATGTCTAATTTTAGCAAAGTCGTCACCTCTTCAACTAATTATTAATGGGGTCTGTTGTAATCCATTTAATTTGTTGGTAAAGTGATATAAATCCATGATAAAGACTGTATGTAGTTTTCGAGATTTTTGATGTTTCTGGTAAATGCCGGAAGAGGGCAGATTGGTTAGACACCAGTCAATTAGATTATTGAATATTTTGCATTGTTCAGACAGTTAAAAAGTTGAAGGTTAGCAAAGGGGAGAGTCATACTCCAACTGCAGCTCACATCCAAGCAATTCTGAGGGCGGTACACACCAGGAGGCTCTCAGAGCTGTGCTGTACTGATTAGCCTGGGTGATGGAACGAATGGCCACGGTGCCCAGAGTCATTTGTAAAGGCAGACATGAGGTGAGGAGAGAATCAGGTGCAACTACAGTAACAGTTGTGATCAGATAGAGAGCTAGTAAAAAGCTGAGATCCAAGTCGAGATAAGTAATTCATTTCATTTCACTCACTGATTCTTAGGTGCTGCCCAGCTTCGAAATTTCCTGTGAGGTTATTAAACCTGCTTTGGGCATTGAGTTGTCGTGAATCTGAGTTTTCTCAGATGCTGCTCTTTCTCAAGAAACTGCAGGTGATTTCTGTTCTCTTCACTAACAGAATAATGGAAAAGGCAAAGGGATTAACTGAACAAAGATAGGGAAGTTATTCTACACTGAGATCAATATAATTCAGAATGTTTTCCTCAGACCTAAATTTAGGCTCGGTAGTAGAATAGAATCCCTATGGTGTGAAAACAGGCCATTTGGCCCATTGAGGCACACCAACCCTCTGACGAGCATCCCACCCACTGGCCCTGTAGCCCTGCATTTCCTGTGGCCAATCTACCTCACCGACACATCCTTGTGCAGGAGGAAACCCACACAAGTCACAGGGAGAATGTGCAAACTCCATGTCGATAGTCACATGAGGGTAGAATTGAACCTAGGCCCCTGGTGCTATAAGCAGTAGTATTGGACTCTGATCCACCGAGCCAGCAGCTTTCAGAATTGCCTCAGAAAGGTGTCATGTAAGACAGACCACTTTACTTCAATTTTGGGATTTTTAAAGAATCCTTTCATGGAATGCCATTGGCTGGACCTGCAGTTGTTTCCATGAACTGAGTGGCTTTTCCAACCACGTGCTGTGGGTGTGGAGTCACATCTAGACTGGGTAAAGATGGCAGCTTTCCTTCCTTAAAGGGCATCTATCGCCCAGAAGGGTTTGTATGGCAGACACTAGCAATAATGTCATCACTATGAGGTGGCCTCTTTAATATGGGGGACACAGCGGCCTAGTGGTATTATTGCTGGACTGTTGACCCAGATAATGTTCTGGGGAGGGTTTTGTGCTCCTGAGATGCTGCTGGGCCTGCTGTGTTCATCCAGCCTCACATTTTATTATCTAATGTTCTGGGGACCCAGGTTCAAATCCTGCCATGGCAGATGGTAGAATTTGAATTCAACGAAATATCTAGAAATAAGAATCTAACAGTGACCATGAGTCCATTGATGATTGCTGGGGAAAACCCATCTGGTTGACTAATGTTCTTTCGGGAAGGAAACTGCCATCCTTATCTGGTCTGGCCTTCATGTGACTCCAGACCCACAGCAATGTGGTTGCCTCTGAATTAGGGATGGATACATATGCTGCCTGGTCAGAGGTGCCCTCACCCTGTTAATGAATTTTTAAAAATCCAGATTTACATTGAATTAAAGCTTCACCAGTAGCCAAGACAGGATTTGAACTAATGCTCTTCGAATATTAGCCTGGGGCACTGGGTTATTAGCCCAGTAACATGCCCACAATGCTACCATCTCCCCTCCCCCAGGTACTGTTACAAAGCCAGCATTTGTAGCCCACTCCAAACTGGAAAATATGAAAATGACACCAATTCAATTCAAAGCTTGATATGAAATTACAGAAGAGCCTATTCAATTATTGTGCTTTTCAAAACTAAAATACATTATAGCTTCATTTTTGTATCTTTACAATTTTTTTTGCTGCCTAATAGCAAGTTGCACTTACATTTTAATAGCAAAGTGGTTGCCCACTGGAACAATTCTGATCCATTCCAGATTTTTGTAACCGCTTTCTGTTATTAAAAAATGCAAATTCACTCCAATCATTTACATCTTTGCATTCTCATATTATTAATGGATTTAATTGGACAGTAAATGGATTTAAAATTATAAATTGTCAGTTTTATTATTACTTTCTTTCATGGGTGCACAGAGATGACTATTCAGGGAGCCTCACTCGTCCTTTTAATATCCAGATTACTGTCACTGATGTACAAAATCAAGCACTGATTAAACACATTGAATGATACGTCTGTTGTTTGGCATGTTTTTGAGATCTTGAGTGCCACATTCAACAACACCGTTTCCAAATCGGAACTCGGATAGATTCTTGATCAGTCGGAGAATCAGGGGTTGTGGGGAAAAGGCAGGGAAGTGGATGTGAGGAATGTTGTTGGATCAGCCATGATGCTGTTGAATGGTGTAATAGACTGGAAGGGCCGAATGGCCTAATCCCGATCCTGTTTCTAGTGACCTTACCAGCCCAGCTAAACTATTCAAAGACTCCACATCAGAGGCAGAGTTCCAATGTTGTATTGTTATTTCTGACAAACCTGTATTGACATGTTACAGCACATCCCTGGGGCAGGTTGGATTTGAACCTTTTGGCCAGAGGCAGGGACACTACTGCTGCACCATGAGAACCTCTTTTGGCAAATTTCCAACCCCCGGACAATTTCTACCATCAACATTCTTCAAAGGCTTTATCTTACCGCAGATGTATGTTTGGAGTTATACAGGTCTGTAGCACAAAATATTGAGTCTGTGATGATGTACTTAAAAAGGAGAAGCGGAGGAAGAATTCGCACTCATTATAATGCCTTAAATTTAAATCCAGCTCCCAGAGGGGACTGGACAACTCATCAGCCAATCTGAGCATTCATTCCCTGGAATGAACATTGGGATTTTCAAGCATTTGTCTAATTATATATTCAGATCAATTCCAATGCGAGGAACATTTCCAGTGAAGCAGGTGTTTTTCCTTCTTTACATCATGGAAGAACAATTGTTCCAAATGGTATTGACGATTGCAAACCAAAAGCTGACACTGTTTTGCTGCACACCATTTTTTCCACAGCGTAAAGAGACCAAACACCTTCATGTAGTCTTACTACTGTTTAGACATTGTCAAGCAGTTCCTCTGCTCGAAGTTTGAGGAACCAAAGGAAAAACAACCTGTGGTTTTCACTGCAACTAAATTGCAGTTACATTTTAAGCTCAGTCCTCTCCCTCCAAAAGACCCCCTTCTGGCAGCGAGACTGTGACCATTAGAGATAAAGTACCAGGAAACCCCACAATGTGAAGGAAGGAGCTGTCATAGGACTGAGTAAAAATAGGATGTATGGTAAAAGAGCAGGAAATCTTCACTCTGTTTTTTTTACTGGAATTTATTCTGCTTGTTCGAGATAAGAAAGTTAACTCTTTCACCCTTGAAAGTAGGGCCTCAAGTTCAGCTTCCAGGAATAACCCTTAAATGTTCACCTGGGGTTGAGTGTTTGAGCCTTGTTTCAGCTTCACCGTGTGAAGATACCCCAGACCATGAGGTAATCCCAGCGAGTCCCTTCACATGCATTTACAATCTTTGCCACATGGAAGGGACGCTTAAACCAAAACCCAATGATTTAACTATTGGTGATTCTGGAGGGGCAAAAACGCTGTGGCAGAGAGCAGCCCAAATTCTGTCAGACAGACCTGGCCCCACTCCCTGCTCCCAGCCGTCCTGTTGATGGTGCTAAAACAAGCAGCCAACGGAGGAAATTGTAAAAGCAGCAGTGCAGCCACGGAACTGCCCTATCCATCCCACCTGCCGACTCAGAATGTTGGCAAACCGTTCTCACAGGAGGTTTTAAAACACATTCACTGGAAATGGGTGTCACTGGTTGGGCCCAGCATTTACTGCCTGTCCCTAGTTGCCCCTTGAGAAGGTGAGGGTGAGCTGCCTTCCCAAACTGCTGCAGTCCTCCTGCTGTGGGTTGACCCACAATGCCCTGAGGGAGGGAATTCCTGAGCCAGCGACAGTGAAGGAACGGCAATATATTTCCAGGTCAGGATGGTGAGTGGCTTGGAGGGGAACTTGCAGGGGGTGGTGTTCCCATGTATCTGCTGCCCTTGTCCATCTAGATGGAAGTGGTCATGGGTTTGGAAGGTGCTTTCAGACTAGGCTTCGTGGCTATCTTCAGTTTGCTAAGTAAAGGCACAAGCTACGTGCTCACCAAAGGTCAGTGCTTACTCTCTGAACTCCAATTGTTTATTTAAAGCTGTCCACAGTTACTTCATAATGCAGTAAGAAAAGCCACAACAATGTTAATCTATCTGCAGCAAACCTGGATAGATCTTCCGCTGCATACAACTTGTAGAGCTAACTTTCAAAACCAGAAGCAAAACTAACGGCTGAACAACTTTATGTGCTCAGAAGGTTCTAATTTTGTGTTACTCCCCCATTACTCAGTCTACTTGAAGGTGAGAAAGTTGTCCATAGCCAGTCACATGGAAGGAAATGTATTCTGATCATTTTATTCATTTGAGCAACATTAACCCATTGCTAACTTGGGCAGGTAATGGTTGACATGGATCATTTCAACAAAAGGAAACTCAAACAGTGGAAAGAATGAATTTGTCCTTATAGCACATGTTTAGAATGTCCAGAACTGCTTTATAACCGAACCAGCATCACTGTCAGGCTCTGGGGTAGCTGGGAAAATGCCTCTTGTTGAAATAATTCCATGGGATCTGATTCCCAAAGCGTGTCCACCATAGAACATAGAACATAGAACATTACAGCACAGTACAGGCCCTTCGGCCCTCGATGTTGTGCCGACCTGTCATACCAATCTCAAGCCCATCTAACCTACACTATTCCATGTACGTCCATATGCTTGTCCAATGACGACTTAAATGTACCTAAAGTTGGCGAATCTACTACCATTGCAGGCAAAGCGTTCCATTCCCTTACTACTCTCTGAGTAAAGAAACTACCTCTGACATCTGTCCTATATCTTTCACCCCTCAATTTAAAGCTATGCCCCCTCATGCTCACCGTCACCATCCTAGGAAAAAGGCTCTCCTTATCCACCCTATCTAACCCTCTGATTATTTTATATGTTTCAATTAAGTCACCTCTCAACCTTCTTCTCTCTAATGAAAACAGCCTCAAGTCCCTCAGCCTTTCCTCGTAAGACCTTCCCTCCATACCAGGCAACATCCTAGTAAATCTCCTCTGCACCCTTTCCAAAGCTTCCACATCCTTCTTATAATGCGGTGACCAGAACTGTACACAATACTCCAAGTGTGGCCGCATCAGAGTTTTGCACAGCTTCACCATAACCTCATGGTTCCGGAACATGACCCCTCTATTAATAAAAGCTAAAACACTGTATGCCTTCTTAACAGCCCTGTCAACCTGGGTGGCAACTTTCAAGGATCTGTGTTCATGGACACCGAGATCTCTCTGCTCATCTACACTACCAAGAATCGTACCATTAGCCCTGTACTTTGCCTTCTGGTTACTCCTTCCAAAGTGCATCACCTCACACTTGTCTGCATTAAACTCCATTTGCCACTTCTCAGCCCAGCTCTGCAGCTTATCTATATCTCTCTGCAACCTACAGCATCCTTCGTCACTAACCACAACTCCACCGACCTTTGTGTCGTCTGCAAATTTACTAACCCATCCTACTACGCCCTCATCCAGGTCATTTATAAAAATGACAAACAGCTGTGGACCCAACACCGACCCTTGCGGTACACCACTAGTAACTGCTCTCCAGGATTAACATTTCCCATCAACTACCACCCTCTGTCTTCTTGCAGCAAGCCAATTTCCGATCCAAACTGCTATATCTCCCACAATTCCATTCCTCCAATTACAAGGCGCAAGTTAGGATTGGGGTGGAATATTGCCCACTTGCCTGGATGGGTGCAGCTCCAACAACACAAAAGAAGCTCGATACCGTCCAGGACAAAGCTGCTTGTTTGATTGGCACTTTCTACACCTCTCGCACAAAGCGGCAGAGGAGGTGTGTGCCATCTACAAAACTGCTCATCAGGGTATGATATCCTCAACAAAACCTCCTCAGCCCCTGACCTTTCCGGCCTAGCGGATACATGGGAACTGCACCAACAGCAAGCTTGTTTCCAAGTTACAAATCATCCTGACTTGGAAATATATTAATGTGCCTTCACTGTCACTGTTCATGGCATTATAACAGTATTTGAGAATGCAGCTCAGTGCCAGGGCAATTTGTGAGGGGTGATAAATGCTAGCCCAGTCAGCGATGCCCACATCCATGGAGAGAATCGAAGAAACTACCCAGCCAAGCAGACAGACAGGCTTTAGTTCACTGTCCATTTGAATACTGGGCCCCTGTGATGGCACTGGCTCTGTCAGAGCTACCTGCAACTTGAGTTGAAACAATGAACTCGACTCTCACAGAATAAAGCTGAAGCCATAGCCATGTGCCTCTGAAGGGAGAGCAGCCATTCACTGATCCAGGGCCAGACTTTTCAGATTAATGGGATACCTACTGTTCAAACAAGAGTAGTTAATAAGGTGCTTTTGTGAAATTTTTTTATTCAATATTGGACTCTTGCATTTATTTGTCATGTTCATAGATTGTCAAACAAAAAGCTGCACAGCATCTCACTGCACGATATTCTTTCTTATAGCTCAGTCATTGATACACAACTTTCTACTGTGGTCTGTTAAACTGACTCACTGATTTCCCTTTCATTTCGTTGAATTTTGTTCCCATCTCTGACCTGGGTGAGGGGACTAGGTGGGTGGTATATAGTAAGTCGTATCCCCCTTTCTCATCAATCTTGCTGTGAGAAGAGGAACCAAGGTCAATTCCAGATAACATTCTATAAATTTGACCTTCCAGTAGGAAAGGTAATGGGTACTCTGTGCTCTCACCTCATGGAAACACAACTAGGACTGGGACTAGCAACTCTGGAAGATCACAGAGCTTTGTCATTGAATTTAACAATTTCAGAGAAACTCAGCAGGTCTGGCAGCACCTGTGGAGAGACAAACACAGTTAATATTTTAGAACTATGTAATTCTTCTTCAGAGCTTCAGATCCGACTCAAAATAAATAACTCTGCTTCTCTCTCCACTGACGCTACCAGACCATGCTGAGTTTCCACTGCGTTCTCTGTCTTTATTTCAGATTCCCAGCATCCACAATGTTTTGCTTTTATTTGTACACACCAATATCACCGTCACTCAGTCTGGTTATCATCCGTCTGTTAGTTTTCACATTCTGTGACATGAACAGATTTCACAGTTGGCTGCAGGAAATAAAACTCAGAATCAGCATTGACTGTTGTAGTCCTAGATAGATAAAAGCAGGCTGGTGTTGCTTTTTGACAAAGAGAAATACTTTTCAGCTAATGGTGAGTGTTGAAGTAAACCTGCATTTACACAATTGGAATAATTGGCAAAGCTTTGTAATGTTTTTTGAAAAATCTATGTCCTTATGTAGAGCAGATAGAGGGCAGCAGTCATGTCACAAGCTTTCTTACAGCTTTGCAAGAGGATGTTGTTATTTTTAGAAGTTTTATATATAGTCAGTGGTACATGTTACTTCGTTCAGGTATTTGCATCCAATGATAATTCAACAATCACCCATTGTTCAATTTTCGTCGCTGTTAATGAGAGATGAGAGAAAGGTTGGTGCAGTTAGCACAGATTTGCTTACACATTCACCTAGTGTTCTTGTAGGTAAATGATGAACATAAACTAATGTTTGCTTAAGTTGCCCTAATGAGAACATTGACATAATTTATACTTCACTGATCATTGCCAATGATTCACTGGGATATTTCCTCAAACGGTAATTTTTCGACAATATTTATTTTGCTTCTGCCACATCTTGTGGGTGTCACTGGCATTTATTGCCTGTCCCTAGTTGCCCCTTGAGGAGGTGGTGATGAGCTGCATCCTTGAACTGCTGTAGCCTGTGTGCTGTAGATTGACCCACAATGCCATTAGGGAAGGAATTCCAGGAGTTTGAACCAGTGACATTGTAGGAATAGTGATATATTTCCAAGTCAGGATGGTGAGTGGCTTAGAGGGGAATTTGGAGGGTGGTATTCCCATGTATCTGCTGCCCTTGTCCTTTTAAATGGAAGTGATTGTGGGTTTGGAAAGTGCTGTCTGAGGATCTTTGGTGAATTTCTGCAGTGCTTCTTCTGGGTAGTGAACACTGCTGCTACTGAGTGTCGGTGGTGGAGGGAGTGGGATCCTTGTACCAATCAAGCAGCTACTTTGTCCTGGACGGTGTTGAGCTTCTTGAGTGTTGTTGGAGCTGCCCCCATCCAGGCAAGTGGGGAGTACTCCATCACACTCCTGACTTGTGTCTTGTAGATGGTGGACATGGTTTGGGGAGTCAGCAGGGGAGTTACATACTGCAGGATTCCAAGCCTTTGATCTGCTCCTGTTACAGGATGTTTGACTTTATTTTTAAAGGTATAAAGTGCAAAAGCATGAAAGTTAGGATGCACATTTATAACTTGCTGACTAAGTCTGGTCTGGAGGATATAGGAAGGATGTCAAAGCCTTCGGGAAGGTACAGGGGAGATGGAGTGGAGCAGTCGGGAGGATGAGGGTTTTCAGCACCTGGAGAATCTGAGATTGTAGCCCTTAGAGATGAGAAGGTAAAGGGTAGATTCAACTGAGGAGTTCAAAATTATTGAAGAGTTTATGGAGACTAAGTACGGAGAAAACATTTGAACTAATTGGTAGATCTTCCAAACACCTACCACAGGTATGAATGGCTGCATGGCTTTCTGCAAGAAATGATTGTAGGATCTGGAAGAGGTAGAACCAATGCTGAGATTCTCAAGACTCATGGTCATTTCACAGATTTCTTCCTCAACTTCAGTAGGGTTCTGAGTGTTTTGTAATTATGTTGTGAAATCTCACAGAATCCCTACAGTGTGATAGCAGGCCAATTGGCCCGTGTCCACACTGACCCTCCAAAGACAATTCCACCCACACCCACCCTATTACCCGGCCTTCCCCTGGCCAGTCTACTTAACCCGGCACATCTTTGGAGCACCAGGAGGAAACCCACGCAGACACGGGGAGAATGTGTAAACTCCACACAGACAGTCGCTTGAGGCTGGAATCAAACCTGGGTCCCTGGTACTGAGAGGGAGTAGTGCTAATCACTGAGTCACCGTGCTGGCCTATCTGTAAGTGCTTGTGTGCTAGAGTTTCAGTGAGAAGCTCTACATTCAGGATGCTAATAGACAGTTACTTGCAGCCAAGATGTTACTGATTCTCAATGATTGGGTCCTGGAGAATATCTGATTGGGTGTCACTCAGAAGTAACTAATTGCCCAACCCGTGAGAGTGACCTGCTTAAACTGCTGTGGTCCCTGAAAGGTATGTACAGTGACATCAGGAAGGGAATAGATTCGGACCCAGCCAGGATTATTGTAACTTTAATGGTTAAAAACACTAAGAAAATCTGAAAGGTTGGTTAAATACCAATTTCAGGAATACACTATATGTGCCTCTTCAATTGCTGCTCACCTTAAATAATCCACATGACTCATTGCAAAATAGCATGAAAGGTCAGTTAATCTCGGCAAAATTGCACACTTCCTGGAAAATCAAACGGAACATTAATCTTCAAACTGGAACATTCATATGCCATTCAGATATAATTAGTTCTGACTGTAAATGAGAAGCTATCTCATCTATTACGCATCATGTTAATACAACATGCATGTTGGACCTCAACAATACTGATGTGTCAGAGATAATGGGAACTGCAGATGCTGGAGAATCCAAGATAATAAAGTGTGGAGCTGGATGAACACAGCAGGCTGAGCAGCATTTCAGGAGCACAAGAGCTGACGTTTCGGGCCTAGACCCTTCATCAGAGACCTCTCTGATGAAGGGTCTAGGCCCGAAACGTCAGCTTTTGTGCTCCTGAAATGCTGCTTGGCCTGCTGTGTTCATCCAGCTTCACACTTTATAATACTGATGTGTCCCTTGGTTAGAATGTGCCTGTTCAGAGGGGAAATGACCTGGATATGAGGCAAAGTAAATGAACCTCCTGAACATTGGACTAACTTGGAGCAAGGAGAAGATGGCTTTAGCCTGCTGCAGGTCACTCTGTTCAGTGTTAGGGAGTGTGTCCTGCTAATACTGCTTACTTCAAACAGAAATATTTCATTCCAAAGCTGAGATTTTAAACGTTGACTTTAAGTAAACATTTGCTGACAGTATAAATCTTTTCTTAAGATGGTGTTGAGGAGCTATAGGTCCATCTGAAGCTGGGTAGGAAGAGCTGTACATTTCAATCATGGCTTTGCTGCTTAACTTTCATGAGGTTTCATGACACGGTACCTCCAAACTGACTGAATACCTTCAAGGTACAGTTCGTTCACGTTTCCATTTAATTCTCATTGTTATGTGATAGAACTGAGCATCACTTGAAATCTGGGCACCTTGCACATTATTTGGGGCAGCATGAAGGCTCAATGGTTAGCGCGGCTGCCTCACAGCACCAGGGACTCAGGTTCACTTCCAGCTTGGGATGACATTCTGTGTGAGGTTTGCACTGTGTCTGCCTTTTTTCTAGGTGTTCTGGTTTTCTCTCACAGTCCAAAGAGGTGCAGGTTAGCTGCAAGAACAAAGCTGCTGGAAAAGCTCAGCAGGTCGCAGCGTCTGTGGAGGAGAAACAGAGTTAACGTTTCGGGTCCAGTGACCCTTCCTCAGAACTGATCAGGTTAAGTAGATTGGCCATGAGAAATGCAAGGTCAGGGGTCTGGCTGGGATGTTTTTCAGAGAATCAGTGTGGACCAGATGTGCCGAGTAGCCTGGAGGTTCTATGTACTTCTGTAGGAATTCTATAATTTATACTTCAAATATTGGCATTTATAAGTAAATATTCTCCCTTAAATACCTCTCTTTGGGTCTCTGGGGAGGTGCTCACAGGGTATAACTTTGCATTTAATGTTAGGTTGGCTTTGTTGATGTTTCTTTTCCCAAAATTAAGGTTCAAGAAAATTTACAGAATTTTTCATTTGGGAAAATTCAGAATCGCTCTCAAAGTCAATTTTGGTGTCAGAGCCAATTGAGAGCCATGGGCCCGGCAACTTGAGAAATGCAAAAGCAGTCAAGCCAGAATGTGTAGGTGGGCACAGCTCTGGTGGATGCAGTTCAGTGCAGATCGATGTAAAGTGCTCTTTGTGTTGGAAGGGAAAATATTGATGACATGTGCACTTTATGAATGATGTGAAAAACTGAAGTCGAGGAGCGGTGAGAATCTGGGTCACATGAATTCTCAAAATATCAAAACATTGCAGAACAGAAATTAAAAAAAATACATGAATGGATTACTGAAAATAGAACCATAGAATCCCTCCAGTATAGAAACAGACCAATCAGCCCATTGAGTCAACACTGACTCTCTGAAGGGCATCCCACCCAGACCCATTTATCTCTGCCTTTCCCATGGCTAATTCACTTATCTTACACATCCCTGAACACTACGGACAACTTAGCATGGTCAATCCACCCCAACTTCTTCGGACTGTGGGAGGAAACCGGAGCACGCGGAGGAAACCCATGTAGATACAGGGAGAATGTGCAAACTCCACACAGACAGTCGCCCGAGGGTAGAATCGAACCCAGGCCCCTGGCGCTGTGAGGCAGCAGTGCTAACCGCTGAGCCACCGTGCTGCAAATAGCTTGATGAGGCTCAATGACCTTTTCTGTAAATTCTACATAATCATATGTACAGTAGAGCATGTTAGAGATAAATGTGAGCAAACTGGATAGTGTTTTAGTCGACTAAAAAAAACAGAAAATTTGGCTTGTGTTTATGTAACACCTTTCGTAATCTCAGGATGTAGTTCAGCACCTTCCAGCCAAAGTAGAATAAGGGAAACTTGTTGAGTACACTGTTTCTGTTCAGTTACCGGAACATCCAGGCATTATAGGGAAACACCATCAGGTGAATTCTCAGGGCCATTAGGCTGACTGATAAAGGCAGGCGAGAGGTGACAATTCTGGTAAATAGTCTTGAGAATACCCATGAAAGCAGACAGTGAGGCAAACTTGTAGAAAGCAAATTTAGAACCAGGAGGTGCTTCTTCACACCAAGAGCTACTAATACTAAGAATAGCCTCTTAGATAGAGGCAAAAGTTATGCCATTATTCAGGAAACAATTAAAAGCCACACTTGGGGTGAGGGGCCGAGCGTTGTTCTGGATGGTTAAACTCAAATGAACCAGCCAGCTCTTATCTTTATCGCTCTTGTGAATGACTTTTATCAACCAAAACAAATTCTCCCAACTGCTCCTCAGTGAAGTCAGTGCTCTGCTTTGGTCTTCTGACAAAGTGTTTTCAGGATATGAATGATTCATTCTTGAAATGGACAATTTATCATTAATACTTAATTTTTTTGCACAATTTAGTGTGGTTCTAAAAACTATAACGGTGCAGCATTACCTCAACAATTGACATCCATCACACCCCAAAACAACAATTTGTCACCGAGCACACACCTGCTGCGCATGTGGAACTTGAACGCAAAGGCAGGGTCGCTATCAGTGCACCACAAGACCACTAGGCTAACTTATCCATGCTCCTTTCAGGAATGGAATTGTCAGGTTAATTAAAATGGGTTTTCTGCGTATTATCCACCGGATCAACAAGTGTCTTTCTGCCTCTGTCAGAGAGAAACAACCTTCATCCTCTCCTTCCCAACTGGATTCTCTAGTTCCCTTGGAAGCTCAGGCAGGTTAAAGAACAATGTTCTAATATGGTATGACAGAAGTCAGCTTGGGAAGTGGGAAAGCTAATCAGATTGATGAAAGCAAGAGTGAAGAAATTGGGTCAACTGTCTCGTGGGGCTGTTAAAAGCTGCTCCAATCAGTTATAAAAGATTCATGCACATTAAAAACAAAAAAAAATTGGTAATGCTTTCTCTCAGTCACTTTCCATTGCTGGTTACTTTAACAGAATCTGACACTGTGCAGCGGTTAATGTGCAGTGTGATAAATGTGTCTCTAATGCTTTCTTCCTGAAGTTGTAATATCCAGTAACACTGTAACAAGCTTAAACTGCTGAGCAGAGCCAGAGTTTATTTTTCTGAAACAGTGTTTCTCAAAGTGCTTTTCTTTCGTTTGTCTAGTCTTTCCTGGGTTCTGGGCACAACTGATGAGGACAGCGTTTCCTGTCCATTCCCAATTGCCATGGAACTGAATGACTTGCTAAGCCATTACAGGGTCAGGTTAAGAGTCAACCCCATTGTTATGGTTCTGGGGTTACATGTAGGCCAGACCAGGTAAGGATGGCAGATTTCCTTTCCTAAAAGACATTAGGAACCAGAGTAGGCCATTCTGCCCCTCAAGCCTGTTCTGCCATTCAATGTGATAATTGCTGATCTGTGGTCTAACTCCATACACCTGCTTTTGGCCCATATCCCTTAATACTTATGCTTAACAAATGTTTATTTGTCTCAGATTTAAACTTAACAACTGATCCAGCATCCACTGCTGTTTGTGGAAGAGAGGTCCAAATCTCTACCACCCTTCGTGTGTAGAAGTACCTCCTGAACGGTCTGACCCTAATTCTCAGACTATGCCCCTTGTTCTAGAATTCCCAACCTGTGGAGATAATTTATCTTTATCTATCCTGTCTTTTCCTGTTAATACCTTGAAGACTTCAATCAGATCAACTTTTAAACTTCTAAATTCTAGAGAAAACAGGCTGAATTTGTATAATTTCTGCTCATAACTTAGCCCCGAAGTCCATTCTTGTAAAACTATGTGGCACTCCCTCCAAGGCCAGTGTACCCTTCCCGAGGTGTGATGTTAGAATTGGGGTCTAACCTGGGTTTTGTGAACCTGCAGCATCATGTCTGCATTGTTATCCTCCAGTCCTCTCCGCACGAAGGCCAGCATTCCACTAGCTTTCCCGACGATTTCCTGCACCTGTTTGTGGCAATTTAATGTTTCTGCAGTGGAACTCCCAAGTCCTTTTAGACATCCATTGTATTTACCATCGTACCATCCACACGGCAGATTTCCTTCGCTAAAATAAACAGAGATGAGTGTTTAACAACAATCAGCAGTAGCTACAAGGTCGCTATTAGGTGAGCTTTTTTCTACAAAGGGCCATTTTTTCTTAATTGAACTCAGGGGTAGGAACTTGTACCCATAGCATTAAAGCATCATTCTGAGCAGCTGTATTTCTAGCCCAGTGACACAGACACTGCACCAGCTCCCCTTGATTATGTTGCTGGAACACTGTGCCAGCCAATGCTGTATGCTTCCTCAACAAGGTTACCAGCTATAGAACATAGAACAGCATAGGAACCGGCCCTTCGGCCCACCACGTCTGTGCCAAACATGTTGTCATTTTAAACTGATCCCACTTGTCTGCACATGGTCCGTGTCTCTCTACTTTCTGCCTGTTTGCATATCTGTCTTGATGGCTCTTAAACTTTGCTAAAGTATCTTCCTCTGCCACTTCCCCTGGTAGCATGTTCCAGGCACATTTCCTGTAAATGTTCCACCTCTCGCCTTAAATCTGTGCTTCCTAGTGTTTAACATTTCCACTGTGGGAAATAAACTCCAAATACGCTGTGGTTCACTCACTGGGCTGGTTTGTTGTTCCACAGATGTTTCATTACCCTGTTGGGTAACATCATCAGTGCAGCCTCCAATGAAGTGCGGCTGTGTTTTCTCACCTGGTTTTTAATCTCTGGGATATGTTGGAGTTGATTACCTCATTTCCGGTTTTCCTTGGGACCTATTTTAGAGCCTGTATGTACACCTCTGCTAAGAAAAACCAGAAATGAGGTAACCAAGTCGAACGGACCCCAGAGTTTAAATACCAGGTGGTAAAACACATCAGCGCTTCATTGGAGGCTGCACTGATGATGTTACCCAGCAGGGGAATGAAATGCCTGTGAACTAACGAAGCAGCTCGACGAGCCAACCTACCACAACATCAACAACTCGAGCTACAAATTTACTCAAGAACTTCAATCTCCAACGATCCGCTCTCTCCTTGCCTCTCATAATTTTATGCACTTCTACCAGGTCAACTCCTCGGCCTCCATCGCTGTACTGAAAACAATCTATGTTTGTCCAACCTCTCCTTATAGTTAATACTCAATAATCCAGGCAACATCCTGGTAAACCTCTTTTGCACCCTCTCCAAAGCCCCACATCCTTCCTGTAATGTGGTGACCAGAACTGCATGTAATAATCCAAATGTGACCTATGTAAGCTTTTATACAGCTGCAACAGGATGTGCCAATTTTTATACTCAATGCCCTGACCAATGAATACAAGCATGCCATACCTCCTTATCCACCTGTGTGGCCACTTTCAGGAAGCTAAAGGCTTGCACCCCAAGATCTCTTTCTATATCAATGCTCCTAAGGACCCATCATTTATTGTACACTTTTCTCTTGCCTTCGACCTCCCAAAATGCATTACCTGACACTTGTGTGGATTAAACTCCATCTGCCATTTCTCTGCCCAATTTTCCAGCTGATCTATATCCTGCTGTATCCTTTGGCAACCTTCCTCAATACCCACAACTCCAGCAATTTTTGTGTCTTCTGCAACTGCCCCTTTTAATATGTGCTCAAGATACTTAATCAATGTTTATCCCCATACCCGTTATTATACTTAACTTTAATAAGATATTGCTAAAATTAGGGGTTTTGTTGAAATTTTCATCTGGCGCTCATCAGGACACTTTGCAAGAAATATTAATATAAATGCAAAACAATCTTTGATATCGTCTGAGAAGAGAGTGCTGACGATTTTACAAGATGACTCAATTTAGTAGAGGCCCCGCAATGGAGATTGTGACAGTTCCATGCATATTAATAGTTAAATGTCAAACTTTGTTCACTGGCACATACCAGGAACAGAATGTATTATGGCACAAAGCCCTGTACTTGCTGTTAGAAAGGAGATGTACACCCCTGTCCCTATTTCAACTCAACAAAACAGGTGACAGCCATTCTCTGGTTCACTTTACATGGCAATGCCTTGACCAATCAGTGTCAGTCTGCCAGGTTTAATGAAGCAGAGCAGTGAACTGTCAGGCATCATCTAACTGGTTCACTCTCCATGGCAGTGTTTTTGACTATCGAAGTCTACTTGCGATGGTGTAAAGGTGTTGTTGCTGCACTAGTGACATGGTTTAATATCTCTGGGTCTAGGGGGTCAAGTCCCATTAAGGCAGATGGTGAAATTTGAATTCAGATAGCAAATTTGGAATTTAAAAGGAAGCTATTATAATTGTAACCAGGAAATGGCATGTTATTTTAAAATAAAAAAACACATCTGGTTCGCCAATGCCTTTTCAGGAAGGAAATCTCCTATTCCTAACCAGTCTAGGCCTACATGTGACTCTCTGGATCCATACTGTTGACTCTTAACTGCCCCTTGAAATAGCTTAATTTGTTTTTATTCATTTTGTGGGATGTGGGCATTGCTGGCTGGGACAAGTATTTCTTGCCCATTCCCTGCTGCCCTTGAGAAGGTGATGGTGAACTGCCCTATTAAACCACTGCAGTCCACCTGATGAGGTTGACTCACAAAGTCATTGTGGAAGGAATTCCAGGAATTTGACCCAGCACATTTTTACCAAACCAGGTTATTGAGTAGTTTGGAGAGGATGTTGCAGGGAGTGGTCTTCTCATGTATCTGCTGCCCTTGTCCTTCTAGATGGAAGTTGTCGTGGGTTTGGAAGGTGCTGTCTGAGGATCTTTGGTGAATATCTGCAGCGCATCTTGTAGATAGTACACACTGCTGTTACTGAGCATCGGTGGTGGAGGGAGTGGGATGTTTGTGGATGTAGAGCCAATCAAGAAGGCTGCTTTGTCCTGGATGGTGTTGAGCTTCTTGAGTGTTGTTGGAGCTGCACCCATCCAGGCAAGTGGGGGGTATTCCATCACACTCCTGACTTGTGCCTCGTAGAAGGTGGACCACTCTTGAATGAGAGATGACCTTATTGAAACATACATGATTCTTTGTGAATGTGTCAGGGTAGATGAGTAGAGGTTGTTATCCCTGTGTGAGAGTGTAGGACCAGAAGGAATAACCTCACAGCAAGGGGTTGCAGATTTCAGACAGAAATGAGGAGAAATTCTTCTTTTAGTGGGTCGTGAAGTTGCTTACTGCAGAGAGTTGTTGAGGCTGGGTGGTTATGTGTATTCAAGGCTGAGAAAGACTGGTTTGCAATCAGTAAGGGCATCAAGGATTATGTGGAAAAGGCAGGAAAGTGGAGGTTCGGATTTGTTGTTTCTCCACCTTCTCGAGGATGGCTAGGGACAGGAAATAAATACTGGCCCAGTCAGTGAGGTCCATGTCCCAACAGTGAGTAAACAAACACCTTGATCTATTGAAACGTAGAGAAGATTTGATGGGCTGAATGGCCTACTTCCATTCCAATATCATATGGCATTTTTTTCATAGAATCATGTGGAAACAGGCCCTTCAGCCCAACAAACCCACACTGACCCTCAGAGCATCCCACACAGATCCACATACCCCTGAACACTACGGGCAATTTAGCCAACCCAGACATGAGGATAATGGGCAAACTCCACACAGCCAGTCACCCGAGGGTGGGAACGAACCCGGGCTGCTGGTGCTGTGAGACAGCAGTGCCAACCATAGCCCTTAGGTTCTATCAAACTGCAACGGGGGTGTGTGGGGGGGTGGTGGTGGGGTTGGGGTGTTCAAAAAGAAGGCACACCATCATGTTCTCAAGGCAATGGTTATGGCTGAAGAGACCCTGTCCAGCTAGTACTGCCTACAAACTCCATTTGGATTTCTTGGGCTTATTGATGTCGAGCAGGGCAGTTAGAATTTAGCCTTCACTTTTCAGCAGCTGGTTTTGTGTCCATCATTAGTTAGAAAGGAATTGGGTATTTCATCCCCACCCTTGTGCAGGATGCTGGGATCAGGGTGAACTGCTATGACATAACAGCGTAAGAAGGTTGAATCATTTGTTGACAAACAGATATAAAGAATGTACATGCGTGAAATGATGACACAGGGATCTTTTTACCAGGATGATCAATCCCATGGTTCCCCTGTGGAAGGGGGCAGAAACAAAACCTCTGACATTAAGCAGATCAGGAGCAGCTATGATTGTTTAATATGAAAACATATTCAGGGAAAAATTATACAATGACAAATGATAGGGAGAGAGGAAAAGATCACCTCCAATTAATAGAGCAATTTATGTTTGAGAACAGTGCAGGAACAGGCTAATGGAAGGTCATAAAAGATAATTAAACATGGCATGTGGAAAAAATTGCCACACACACACCCTGAGGCAGCTGTGGCATGAAAGGTATGGATGATGAGGGAGTGTAATCAGAAGGCTGCAAGCCAAGAAACTAAACAAGAGGGAGCGATGAGGTGAGCAATGAATCAGAAAGATAAAATAGAAGATAAATATAATTCTGCTTTAAAGATTCTAACAACATAGATGTTTAATACGGGTGACTGATGAGTGCAAGATATAAATACTGATTGATGTGTTCTCTATATTACCAGAAAGGTGAATCTAAAGAGACTGTGTTGAAGATACCAGCTTACATTGTTGAAGTAACAAACATGCTTTTACATTCACTTCTTTCATGACCTTTGGAGATCCCAAAGTGCGTTGTAACTTTTATTACTTTTTGAAGTGCAGTCACTGGTGGAATGTAGAAGGGTTGCCAATTTACAACGAGCAAGGACCAGAAGCAGCAATGAGATAATGAACCAATTGTTTGATGCCAGTCGAGAAGCTAACTTGTCGGGAGAAAAAAACTGTAAATTCTCTGCTGTTCTCCACAAGGTGCCATGAGGTCTTAAATAAAGCTGAATCTCCCTTTAATGTTTCATCAATAGGGCAGCACCCCTGGCCACGGAACACGCTCTCAGTATTGCACTCAAATGTCAGGACAATTTTGGTGTCCTTGTCCTGAGGTGGATACGAACTCACAATGTGTTGACTCAGTGATAAGAATGATACCCACTAAACTGCTACAGCAAGCTCAACAGTAACACTGAAACCCCTAGCCCTTTCTGCCCTTTCAAGTGCTCAGTGACTGTTTTATCTTGTGGGGAAAAAGCAACAGATATCAAAGTGCCAAGGACAGAACGTTATGATGTATGTCAGAGCTGCGTGAAGCCCTTTACAATTCCATCAAATAGTTGGTGCTGGTTTAGATGTCTAATGGAGAGATTCCTTCAGTGTTGCCCTTCTGATTCTGAGTAATTGTCACGCCAATGAGTAAAATTCACTGGATATTGGAGTCAGGCAGCTTTTACAAGGCATTTGTGAATATTTTGCCTTTTGTTCTCTCTTCTGATTGGGTGATTGCCCACCTCCCCCCCTGCCAGTTATACCATTGTGCTCAGGACAGGAGGTGCGCTGCCATTGTACATTTGTTAATAAGCTGAAAGCCTGAAGGTTAACCTGCTTCAGAAATGCTTAAAATTGCAGATGGAGGTGCACAGCATTTGGAAAATTTCTTGGAGCCTCACACAGCTTTTGATTCTGACCCCCCATCCCCCACCCAGCCCGCAGTATCAGGTGTGGAAGCTAGCTGATTGTACAGCTGGTCCTGACGCCCAGGGACTGCAGGCCATGCCCTGATGCTTATCAGCCCGACTCCCAGATAGGGAGACCATCAGTGACTGTGGAATTACAACTCCACCGGGAAATGAACACTTCCTGGTTTTCTGTGTTCCAATGGAACGCACATTCTCAAATCCCCAAAGCAATCCTGGTTCCAAAACTCATACCATTTCACATCTTCAGCGTAAGGAAGGGGTACCTGATGTTGCAAATACCGGTGTTCCAATATCCCAATGTTGATAGTGGAGAGATACCCTGGCACTAGCCATAGCTTGAGTTCACATTACTTTTGATATTAATCTGGGGGTAGGTCCTAAGCTGTAGAGCCACTGTAATGGGAAGTACCTTGGCCTTATCTGTACCATCAGGTACACCCCCTCTGATAAGGAAATGAGTTCTAGCCACAGAAAGAGGAAGTTTGTATGTTGGTAGACCCTATCAGCGAAGAAGAGTTTGGTCAATAAAAGTTGCACTGATAACTTTCCCTTCGAAAAATGTTTAATGAACGTGATGATTTCAACAATTTTAATGTAAATTGGAGCTAAGAAACATCTGGCTTTTGAAGAAAATAGCAAGATGAAGTGATGACTTTGCAGACATCATTCAGAGTATAACACCTGTAATGGTGATCCTTTGCTAAAAGCAAAGTAAAGAACATTATAACCTCATGAATTTCTGTTAAAATAGACAATGATCGTTGGGTGAAGAGATGGAGGAAGGAGAGACCTCTACCTGTGGATTAGTTTGTTTGTGGGGATTTTTAAGAAGGCTTTGGCTGATGGGGTCAAACGTTGATCATGTGATAAAAATAAGTGAGAAGGTAGTCACTCCATCCCTTCAATCCCTCAGCTAACTCCTAACTCCAACACAGCAATCAGACTGTGTGTTGGAGCGAAACAAGGATGACTGAGGACAACACCTAATTGTGAGTAAAGTGAGAATTTTTGGCCATTTTTGATTCCCAAAGGGAGACAAAAGAAAAGATGAGTAAATATGAAAATACGTCATCTGCATGATTCATTTTTCCAAGTCAGTGGGATGAAGGAAAATCTGAGAGAAGTGAATGGGCAGATTTGTCATCTTGGGAAAGAATGAATTAGAGGACAAAACAATGCATAGTCTTGGTTTTAACATCACTGAGAAGGCAGAGAAACACCAAGAACATGTCGGATGGCAAGCTTTTAGCCTTGGGGGAGAATGGGAGGAAGTTTCAGAGTGACAATGATCATAATTGTATTGATTAGAGCAGGGCAAATGAAAGGGTCTGATGAAAGACAAAGACCAAGGTCAGATAATATAACTGGCTTTTCAAAGCAAGAGTCACTCGAGATGAAATTGTAAAAGACAGGAGATTGAATGAAACAAAATATTTTATTTAACTTTGAAAAGCTTGTTTCAAATATCTGATATTAAATCAGAGAAAATGCAACAGTTTTAGAATGAGTGTATTTATTCTGAGATGCATAGAGAGTTAACCCATACAAAATCATTTATTTATACTGCACCATTTCCAGTTAAACCTTGGATCTACTGATCGAATGTGCATTCTTTGTTTGCCTCCTTGCTCTGATGAAATCCTCACAAATAACTTATTTTTGATGGATTTTCAATGTAATCTTTTGCCATTCTATTTGTTTGAGGTTGCCGGGATACGGAGTACCTGCTAGAATTTGCATTGGAATGGGTTGTGGCTATAAGGGTGAGTGTGTTGGCTGTGTAGTTTTTGGCTTTTTTGAAGATGGGGTGGGGACACCAGGCAGGTCTGAGCTGTATTCCAACCCTACTATCTGTATTCCAACAGACTACGTTCACCCAGTGTCCCTGGGACTTGGTCCATTGTCACCATGGTAACCTAAGGTCAGAAAATTTGTGGAATCATCTAATCACAGAGGTAACATCTCTGTTTAAAACTCCTGTTACTTTTAGCCTGCACTGTCACATTCTGTCACATTCTGACATCGCCCTAAGAGCACTCATTTGCTTTCTGCATTTAATCAATACTTTGTAATTGAGTGATCCCATGTCACACATTGGAAAATCAAGGAACAGAATACTTTTGAGAACAGGAAGGAAAAGGTGTCTGAATTTGGACACAATGATACAGAAATGGGGAAAAAAAAGAATTGAAGAGTGGTATCAGTTGTGCTAAACCTGTATCAAAGCTTGGTTAGACCACACTTAGATACTGGGTACAGGTCAACTCATCCTGTTATAAAAAAGGATACGGGGCACTAGAGAGGCTGCAGAGAAGATTAACAACATTGATAAAAGCGTGTGCGTATACCTATCAGCATGGATAGACTGGCTCCCTCTGCTCTCAAAATAAAGGCTGAGTACTGGCCTACAGAGGCCTCGAAAACAGTGAAAAGATTGTATCAGGTGGATCCAGGGGGAATGTTTCCTCCTGTGGGAAAGGATGTACCGAGAGGCCATCAAGATAAGATAGTTAGCAAGAAATCCAGCAGACAATTCTATTAGAGATAATGGGAACTGCAGATGCTGGAGAATCCGAGATAACAAAGTGTGGGGCTGGATGAACACAGCAGGCCAAGCAGCATCTTAGGAGCACAAAAGCTGATGTTTCAGGCCTCGACTTTTCTGATGAAAGGCCTAGGCCCAAAACATCAGCGTTTATTCTCCTAAGATGCTGCTTGGCCTGCTGTGTTCATCCCGCCCCACACTTAGTTATCAGACAATTCTATTTGATGTTCTAATTCAAAAGAAGATTCTTTACCCAGACAGCAGAACCCTCTGGCCACAGGGAGAGCTTTCTTTTAAATCAATGGATGTGGGTGCTGCAGGCTGGGCCGGCTTTTATTGCCCATCCCTTGACAAGGCAGTGATGAGCTGCCTCACTGCCATCAGCGAGATGTACAACTGTGTGTAATGTCCTCAGGGAGGGCGTTCCAGGATGTTGACCCAGTGAAGTGAAGGTAAAGTGATATATTTCCAAGTCAGGGTGGTCAATAGCTCAGAGGGGAACTTGCAGGGAGTGGTGTTCCCCTGTATCTGCTGCCCATTTCCCTTTCAGACGGAAGTGGTCGTGGGTTTGGAAGGTGCTGCCTGAGGATCTTCGGTGAATTTCTGCAGTGCACCTTGTAGATAGTACACACTGCTGCTACTGAGCGTCAGTGGTGGAGAGAGTGGATATTGAAGGCATTGGATGAGGATATTGTTCAAGGAAGCTGCTTTGTCCTGGATGGTGCTTGTTGGATCTGCACCTATTCAGGCAAGTGAGGAGTATTCCAAGACTTGTGCGTTGTAGACAGTGGACAGACTTTGGGGAGTCAGGAAGCGACATAATTACCACAGGATTCCCTTATAGCCACAGTATTTATATGGCTAGTCCAGTTCAATTTTTATTCAATGGCAACCCCGCAGGATGTGGCAAGTGGGTATTCAGCAAACTGAATGTTATGGGGCAATGATTAAATTTTCTCTTACTGAAGATGATCATTGTATGATACAAATGTTTGTTACTCAAATATGGATATTGTCCAGGTCTGATCACATCTGGACATAGACTGCTCTAGCACCTGAGGATTTGAAGTGAATTGTATTGATTCATTTGTGTGGAAAAGAGATAAACACATTAGGGTGAAGACAGCGACAATAAAATGTGAGGCTGGATGAACACAGCAGGCCCAGCAGCATCTCAGGAGCACAAAAGCTGACGTTTCGGGCCTAGACCCTTCATCAGAGAGGGTTAGGGTTAGACAGCAGATGGTTTCAAGGTAGTATTAGATGAGGAAAGACAGAAGGGACCCTAGTGGAACATTAAAATGTGTGTGGACTGGTCGGGCCAAATGGCCTATTTCCGTACTGTGTATCCCAATTAAATCCTGTCAAACTGAGGAGTTTGTCTTGGGTGGCGTTGGAAATGGTATAGTCCGGCTTTAGTAATCAGAAAGCGTAGAAGGGACCAACTCATGCTTCATGTGTGTTCTGACCTTTGGAAAGAACTGCCCACTCCCTATGTTCTCAGCCTCATTCTGTCACCCTTCAGGATGTGCACTGTGCAACAATCATCCTCAGTTCCCATTCCCCAGTCATTAATTAATCTGTATCCTCTGGTCACCAATCATCCAGCTAGGGAGAGCACTTCCTCCTTTATTTACTTTGTCAGTGCCCAATTTCAACACCTCTCCGGCTCTCAGAAAAATCGTCCAAACTTTATTTTATTTGTTCTTGGGATCCAGCATTTGATGCCCATCCCTGATTGCCCAGAGGCCAATTAAGAGTCAGCTACATTGATGTGGGCCTGGAGTCACATGTAAGACAAACCAGGTAAGGATGGCGGTTTCCTTCCCTGAAGGACATTAGTGAACCAGGTGGGTTTTACAACAATCAGTTTCATGCTCATCATTAGATCAGTTTTCTTATTGTAGATTTTCGTTGATTTCAAATTTCACCATGTGTCGCAGTGAGATTTGAATCCTCGAACTGAGCCCACTACCGGGGTCCCTGAACTGCCAGCCCAATGACTCTATCACTTAGTAAACTTTCCCAGTTTACCCACACGATGGAAGTGAATGTGGTTTATTAGACGCTGTATGACATGTCACTGAGCCACATGGACCAAGCATGTATTCTCATAAAATCACAACAGAGCAAACAGAGATTGAGACCGTACACAAACTGGTAAATTCGGAGCAGGCCACTCGGCCCCTCAAGGTTGCTGGTCTGATTACTCTTCATTGCCACCTTCACCTGCTAATACAAAAAGAGAAGTACAGCACAGAAACCGGCTCTACAGCCCTCCAAGCCTGTGCTGATCATCATGCCCTGATTAAACTAAAAAGCAAACCTTCTGGCCTTAGTCAGCTGTATGCCTCCATTACCTCCCTCTTCATGTAACAATCCAATTGCTTCTTAACTGTTGCCAATGTGCCCGCTTCCACCACCTCTTCTGACAGTGCGTTCCAGGCTCCTACCACTCTCTGTGTGGAAAAACTTTCCTCACACATCTCCCTTAAACTTTCCCTGTCTCACCTTAAATCTGTGCCCCCTTGTAATTGAAAGGTTAACCCTGGGAAAAAGTCTCTGGCTCTCCACCCTATCTGTGCCTCTCGTGATGTCGTAGACCTCTATCAGGTCTCTTCTCAGCCGCTGTCTTTGCAATGAAAACAATCCTAGTCTTTTTAATCTTTTCTCATAGCCAATGAAATAATATACAAACTGGTAAATTAGGACCAGGCCACTCAGCAACATCCTGGTGAACCTTCCCTGCACCTCTCTCCAAAGCTTCCACATCCTCCTGGTCACATGGCAACCAAAACTGCACACAGTACTCCAAATGCAGCCCAACAAGGGTTTTATAGAACTGCCACATGGTTTTCCAACTCGTGTGCTCCATGCTCCAGTTGATGAAGACGAGCATGCCACGTGTCTTCTTAATCACCTTGGCCATCTGTGTTGCCACTTTCAGGAAACTGAGGACCTGCACACCCAGGTCCATCTGAATGTTAATGTTCCCAAGGGTTCTGCCATTTACAGTGTAATTCACACCTAAATTTGATCCTCTGAAATTCACAACCTCACATTTGTCTGGATTAAGCTCCATCTGCCATTTCGGTGTTCAGGTCACCAATCTATCTATACCCTATTGTATCCTTTCACAATCGTTGGCCTATCAGCAACTCCATCAGTCTATGTGTCATTGGCAAACTTGCTTATCAGACCCACCCCCATTTTCCTCCAGATCATTTATATATATTACAAACAACAGAGGGCCGAAGACTGATCCCTGTGGAACACCACTATATGCTGGAGTCCATTCTGAAAAGTGTACCACCGCTACCCTCTGCCTTCTCTGACCAAGCGAGCCAGGCCACCCCGAAAGTACCCTGTGTAATCTTTCACTCCCTTCCTTACCAAGAATCTCTCCACCTCGCTCTTAGAAATATTCAAAGATACCGATTCCACTGCCTTTTCAGGGAGATTTCTGAAGATTTATGACCCTTTCAGAAAAAAAGTTTTGTTTCTATTTGAAATGGGGAACCCCTGATTTTCAAACAGTGACCCCTCATTCTAGATTCTCCCACAAGAGGGAAGCTCATTTTCAACTCTTTCCTGTCCAGGGATTTCTGTTCTTTCATTCCCAATGTGTGATCCTCGGAGCTAGAGGCAGGAGCTTACTGTTGAGAGCCCTCCCTGTGTGTGGGGGACACTGAGTTGTGATAACTGAGGCCATTGGAAGAGCTGTTTCAACCCAGGTTATCACTTCCAAACATCATTCTGGCCGCCAATGGGTTGTGCCTGTGAAATTCTCTGGTGGGAATATCCTGGTGACTCCGGTTCTCAATGCAACCGATTGGACAAAGCATGAGAAATGAGCTGTTTCTCCCAGAGAGAAGGGGAAAAAGTAACTGAGTCCAAAACCCAACTGCAATGAGCGTGGGTGATTCCCAGGCGAGATATGACTGACAGGTCTCATGCTCATCATCAGTTGCTCTGGACCCCTGTTTTAATATTTTGCTCCCAGCTTTGTTCTGAGAAGCATGTAATCTAGTTGATCCTTTAGTTGTACAATGTCCCTGATTAATATTATCCTGTAGTCAAGAAAGGTGAGTTAATTAATTATACACCAATATGACTCACTGCCTTGTAAGATGATTAAAAAAGCATTTACAAAGGAATGTTAAACCTCTGCATGACATTAGTAGCTTCATTTTCTCAGCTTATTATAGCTTTTCTCTACTCATTTCTTTTGGTTTTCAGTGAAGCACCTTTTCCTGATTCAGGCGTTTAGTTCAACCGTCAGCTCATGCTGGCCCTGTGAGCCAACGAGAAAGGGTCCACAATTCCAAAGACAGAGCTGCTTCACTGTCATCACACCAGGCTACCTTGGGTGTTTTCTGGGACTATAGTGATAGTGAAATCTGCTGATAACGAGCTAAGATTTTATCCAGAATGTAGTGCCCTCTCACAGCTGTAGTTGTGCTATGGGTCTATGTCAGTTAGTGTGCTTAGTGCTAAACAGCTTCAGGACAAGCCTGGGCCCCTGCACCCAGCTGGGACCTAGAAACAAACTGTTACACACACTGCTGTGCAGCAGACACAGCTAATGCCGCTCCTTACTGACGGCTATCCCCTCTGTACACAAACTGGGAAACTCAGCAAATTCAGAGGCTGCCGCTTGGCTTCGGGGTTTGTATTCACTAAGTAACAAATGGCTGGAAGTAAGACTATAAGATGTAGGAGCAGTTCTAGGCCATTCAGCCAATTGAATCTGCTCCCCCATTTGGTCATGGCTGATATGTTTCTCATCCCCGTTCTCCTGCCTTCTCCCGATAATCCTTGATTCCCTTATGAATCAAAACCCTATCCATCTCTGTCCTAAAGATTCTCGATGACTTGGCCTCCACAGCAATGAGTTCCCTCTGGCTGAAGAAATTCCTCCCCATCTCAATCCTAAAGGGCCATCCCTTCACTCCAAGGCTGTGACCTCAGATCCTAGTCTCTCATTATCATACAGCTCCACATCCACTCTATCCAGTATTCTGTGAGTTTCAATCAGATCCCTCCCTCATCCTTCCAAACTCCATCGAGTACACACCCAGAGTCCTCAACTGCTCCTCATATGACAAGCCTTTCATTCCCAGGATCATTCTTGTTAACTTCCTCTGGACCCCCTCCAACACCAGCATATCCTTCCTTAGATACAGGGCCCAAAACTGTGCACAATATTTCAAATGGGGTCTGACCAGAGCCTTATCCAGCCTCAGCAGTATATCCCTGCTCTTGTATCCTTGGCCCTCCAGAAATGAATGCTAACATTACGTTTGCCTTTCTAACTGCCAACTGAACTTGTATGTTATCCTTAAGAGAATCCTGATCTAGGACACCCAAGACCTTTCGTGCTTCAGATATTTTGAAGCATTTCCCTATTTTGGGAAATAGGTCATGCCTATATTTTCCAACCAAAGTGCGTAAGGATATTATTAAGCTGGAGATGGTTCAGAAGAGATGTTGACGGGAACGGAGGGTTTGAGTTATAGGGAGAGACTTAACAGGCTGCTACACTTTTCTCTGGAGCATAAAAGGTTGAAAGGTGAGCTTATAGAGATTTACAATATAATGAGAGGTACAGATAAGGCGAGAGGCAGATGTCTTTTCCCTCGGGTGGGACATTTCAAGACTAGGGGGCATATTTTTAAGGTAAGAAGAGAAAGATTTAAAAAGGACATGAGGGGAAACGTTTTACACAGAGAGTGGTTTGTGTGTCAATCAGCCAATCTCTAACAATACCAATACCTTGCCATTTAGCAACCTCCTATTTAGTGGCACCTTGTCAAAGGCCTCCAAGAAATCTAAGTAGATCACATCCATTGATTCTCCCCGAGTCTAACTGGCTTGTTTCTTTATTGAAGATTTCCAACAGATTTGTCAGGTATGACGTCCCTTTGACAAAGCCGCGCCGACTCAGCCCTATTTTACTGCGCACTTCCAAGTTCTCCACAGTCTCATCCTTTATGCTGGGACTCCAAAATCTTCCCAGTGACTGAGGTCAGGCTAACCGGCCTATTGTCTCCTGCCTCCCTCCCTTCTTAAACAGGGGTGTGACATTAAACATTTTCCAGTCCTCTGGGACTCTCCCTGTCTCTACTGATTCTTGAAAGATCACCACCAATGCCTGTACAATCCCCACAGCGATCCCTTTCAGAACCCTGGGGTGTAGCCCATCTGGTCCAGGTTATTTATCCACCTTCAGGCCTCTCAGTTTGCCAAACACCTTCTCCTCAGTGATGACCACTACACACACCTCTACCCCCTGACTCTCGTAAAGTTCTGGTACGTTGCTGGTGCCTTCCCCTGTGAAAACTGATGCAAAGTTCCTCTTCAGTTCCTCCACCATTTCTATGTTCCCCATTACTACCTCCCCAGCCCCATTCTCCAGCGGTACAATGCCTACTCTTGTCTCTCCCTTACTTTTAAATATCCAAAAAAAACTTTTGCAATCTTCTTTTATAACACCAGCTAGTTCAGTTTCATACTATATGTTCTCCACCCTTCTTACTTTTTTAATTACCCTCTGCTGGTTTTTAATGCCTTCTCATTATTTTGGTTTGCCATTAATCTTCATCACATTGGATGCATTATCTTTTGCTTTTATGTTCTCCCTGGCCTCCCTTGTCAGCCATGGTTCCCTCACCCTCCCCTTAGCCTGTTTCTCTCTCCTTGGGATGAATTGCTGCTGTTCCTCCCGAATTACTCCCAGAAACTCCTGCCATTGCTCTTCCACCATCTTCCCTTGCAGGCTCCCCTTCCAACCAACTCTGACCAGTCCCTCCCTCATGTCTTTGTAGTTACATTTACTCAATTGGAATACCATTACTTCTGACTCCAGCTCCTCCCTCTCAAACTCCAGGGTCAATTCTATCGTATTGTGGTCTTTAACCCCCAGGAATTCCTTCACCTTCAGCTCCCTTATCAAGTCTGTCTCCAGAACTGCCTGTCCCCTAGTGAGCTCTACCACAAGCTGCTCCAAAAGGCCATCTTGTAGACATTGTGAAAATCCCTTTTCTTGAGATCCACTACCAACTTGATTTCCCAGTCTACCTGCATCTTCAAGTTCCCCATGATGATTATAATAGTGCCTTTCTTACAAGCCCTCTCTGTTTATTTTCTTCCCCACATCTTAATTACTTCTGGGAGGTCTGTACACAACTCCCATTAGGGTCTTTGAGCTGATTATAGCTGAAGTATGCTCACATCTGACATGATGGCCTGAATACGTTTACATTTCATGGTCCCATTATCTCCATTTTTTTTAAGCTCTTGCTTCCAACTTGTAAATGTTTTCTCGATCTACAATGTAGACTGCGAACTGTCTCAGTATTAAATAAGAGCATTTTGTCAGGATTGAAAATGATGAAGTTAAGTATATCCCATTGTCCAATCTGTGTCCCCAGTGAGTGGATTGATCTCATTGTTCAACCTGCTTAGATTATCTATGATTGGACCATTGGATGTGGAAAGAATCATAGAGCCACAGAGTAATGCAGCGTGGAATCAGGCCCTTCGGCCCAAACTGGTCCGTGCTGACCGTGGTGCCCACTCACCTAGTTCCAATTGGCCGCACTTGGCCCATATCCCTCTAAACCCTTCCCATCCATGTATCTATCCAAATTTTTTTTAGATGTTGCTATTGTACCTGCCTCAAACACTTTCTTACTGGCGGCCCATCCCATATATACATCACTCTCTGCGTGAAGAAGTTGCCCCATAAATCCTCCTTATTTATTTCCCCTCTCACCCTAAGCTTATGTCCTATAATTTTCAATTTCCCATCCTGGAGATAAAGACTATACACATTCATCCTATCTATGCCCCTCCTGATTTTATACACCTCAATAAGGTCACCCCTCATTCTCCTACATTCCAAAGAATAAAATCCTATCCTGGCCAAGCTCTCCCTGTAATTCAGACCTACCAGTTCTGGCAACATCCTCATAAATCTCCTTTGCACCCTTTCCAGTTTAACTACTTCCTTTATATAACAGGGTGACCAAAACTGTAAACAGTACTCCAGGTGCGGCCTCACCAATGACTTATACAACTGTAGCATAATGTCCCAACTCCTATACTCTGTGTCTCAGCTGGTGAAGGCCAGCTTGGCAAATGCCTCCTTCACCACCCTGTCCACCTGTGATGTTGTTTTCAACAAACTATGTACGTGTACCCCTCCGACTCTCTGGATGAATGAATCCTTACAATAAGACCATAAGAAACAAGAACAGGGATTAGGCCATCTCATCCCTTGGGCCTGGTCCGCCGTTCAATAGGATCATAGCTGATCCAACATTCCTCACATTTACTTTTTTGCATTTCCTCGATGATCCTTGATTCCCTGACTACATATAAAAGACCAATATTTCTCTTGTATTAAAACTGAGCACCTTACGCAGAGATGGAAACTCTTATAGTTCAGCATTCTCTGAGCACTAAGCATTGAGAAGGTAAATTCTTAAACTGGGGGCTTCAATTCATAACATTCTGACCCAGGAATGAGAGAGTTCCAAACACAGTCAAACGGATATCGCTCTAAAACATGGATTAGCTATTTTTAACAGAGATTACGCTGAACATCATCAACCTCAAATCTGCCATGAACCATTAAAAATGTTGAAAATAACATCAAGTCAGTATTAACTAAGAGGTTGTGACTTGGTGCTGACTGGTCTGAGACACTATCTCAGCTTTCCTGATCTAGGAGAAACAAATAGAAGAAATGTGATTTTAATAATGAGGAGGAGTTTAGGAAGTGTCAGTATTGGAACATCTCAAAGGACTATCATTCATTAGGTCCTCCCAAGCACCAAAATAGTCAGTAGATGCTAGGGATCAGTAGGGTTGTGGTTTTTCAGCACATCAAGGATGTGGGATGTAGATCAAAGGGAGGAGAGGGTGAGATCAACCATGATCCAGCTACATAGAAGAGCAAGCTCAGGAGTCTGATTGGTCAATTCTCAGCCAATGTACCAACACGACTCTGACTCCAAAGGACTACTGCAGGAATGAAAGGACCTGAGGGAGTGCGTGTAAAAAGTCAAGGATCTCAACAAGCAATGTCAATCTGAGGGAACCAGCACAATTGCCCAATTAAATCAGGAAGTGATGGAGTTTGGGTATACAATTGACAAGTGACTCATTTGGTCTTTTATAGGCGTGTGTTCTGTGATCTCTGAAATGGCAGAGGCCAGCACATTGGCCACTGAATGCCCCTTTGGGTGAGTGCAGGCAAAGGGCTTTCCCAGTTCACCCTGGTCTGCCATGGGCTTTGTAGTTATCAAACAAGAATGGACTCAAATTGTATCAGAGATAGTAGGAACGGCAGATGCTGGAGAACTTGAGACAACAAGGCGCGGAGCTGGATGAACACAGCAGGCCGAGCAGCATCTTAGGAGCAGGAAAAATGACGTTTTGGGCCTAGATCCTTCCCGAAATGTCAGCCTTCCTGCTCCTAAGATGTTGCTTGGCTTGCTGTGTTCATCCAGCTCCACACCTTGTTATCATGGACTCAAGTTGCCTGGGTCCAGTTGACAATGCTGTTTGTGTCAGTGGGATATGGCCTCTGCTACCAGGGCCCATAGATACAACAGATCTGCAATTTTTCTTATCTTTCCCTGGGATTTTGTGTTGTTAGCTGAAGCATTTGTTTTCCATCCCTAACTGCCCCTTGAGAAGGTGGTGGTAAAATACCTGCTCAAACCAGAAAACCAGCAAAAAGCAGGAAACACGCTGTCCAGTCAACAGCTGCTGAGATGAAAGCGAATATGTTGTCTTTTCAGGGTGGCTCTGCAATATTGCATACACACTTCTGCCAAATAAAAAAGTCCAATCCTAAGCTCTGATTGTCTGTTCCCTCGAGAGAGACAAAAGCTGACGTACTTGTGATTTTTGTTTCAATATTGCAGCATTTTCAGTTTTTTTCCACTATTTTGCTTCAATGGACAGAGATTGCACAGCTCGTAGGGAATATTACGGTACTGTCCCTGACTGAAACTCAATTAAACTGCTTCAGTCTCCACTCAAACCAGTTGCAACAAAAACAGCTCAGCTGCAGACATTTTAATCACGTGACAGTGTTACTGTGCACCTAATCTTTCAGCTTTTTGTAAAATGTTCAGATCGCATTAAGATAACCAATTATATGTTAAAGGAAACCAAAACTTTTTCCATTTAGTTTATCAGATGTATGTGGTTTAACAACCCAATACACAGTAACTCCGAGTCCCATCACAGTCACCCTCTGTGCTTATCACAGCATCTCTGTTTACCATATTCAGTTAAAGTGGCTTATCGACATCCTCTCCCTGCCCAGTTAACTCTTTGGAGTAAAAGCAATTGTTTGCAGATTGCAACAAGGCCCATCTGTTTCACAGAGACTGACTGATGTTGAATGTCATTCACATGATTTCCCGACAGCCTCAGCCTTTCACTCTCTATCTGAATCCAATTCTTTGTGACCAAATTTCAATCAGAATTGAGAGCTTTGGTCCAATTTTTAAAACAAAGATCTGTGTGGAGAGCTTTCACTTTGGCTGGAGCTTTGCATTTCTTTGTGTTTCTGAAGGACACTTGATGCTACGCTCCAGGAATTTATCAATCCTAGTGTCCTTCTAATGGTTGAGATCCAATGGCTTTTTATTTCGAGCATCTGGTCCCTCCCATCTTAAAAACTAATGTTCTAGTCTGGCAGTATCAGCAGAGAGAAACAGCGTTAACATTTCAGGTCTGGTATGACTCTTCTTCAGAACTGGAGAACCCAGAAGTGGGCTCAAAACATTAACTCTGTTTTGTCTGTCCACAGATTCGGCCAGACCTGCTAAGTTTCTCTGGCATTGCCGGTGTTGGTTTCAGATTTCCAGCACCTGTAAGATTGGGCTTTTATCCAGACATTCACCATTTACGAGTTGAAATATCTCACCAACCTGCCTCCAAGAAATGCTTGAGCTTTAGCACTAACAAGTGACATTGAGCAAACAATCCCATTCGTAACATAGAGGCTGCTCAGCCCCTGCTATGCCATTAAAGTTCCCATTTAAAAGATAACTCTATATCTCTCCCTCTGCCACGTAACCCTTAAACTGGAGTACCTACAATCTAGAAATCTCACATTTCAAATTAAACTTTGATCTAGCATCAATCGCCATTAGCGGGATGGAGCATCTACGTTCTATCGAACTGTATTGCACTGCTGATTTACTGATGTCCACACTGTATTCCCAAACAACTTCACCTTTGCTGGGGATACTCACAGTTCCATGTCTGTGATCATTTGAAAGTTAAGTTAATGTCATAAACCATGAGAGCAAAGTTCTGATAATTTATTGCCGTTTCAAACCATGTTACTGCTATTTCAGAATATGCTGCAATGAGTCATTTTACAGATTAGATTTAGTTATTCCTTCTTTACTCTCAGAAAGATAATGATTTACGCAGGAAAGCTACTGTGTGTTTCTGTGTGCATGCGTGTGAGTGTGTGTGTGTGTGTGTGTGTGTGTGTGTGTGTGTGTGTGTGTGTATTTATGTGTGTGTGAGAGAGAGAGTATGTGTGTGAGAGCGAGTGTGTGTGTGTGTTTTGTCTGTCGCTGTAGCATTGTTGGTGGATGGTCGAGGGTGGAAGTCCTCAGCATCAAACCTGATTTTGTTCGAGTGCGCTGCCCACCTGAACAGCTTTGGGAGATATTCATTCACTAATTCTCAGGAACAAGAAAGTCTTTTCCCTCCTTAGACATTGCCTGTTGAAACATTACTGCTGTGGCTCACCCACAGCTCAGACCTGTCCTGAGGAGACAAATGTTCAGAAAAGAAATTAAAAATCTTTTTGGCAAGCAATAATAATGGTTTTAGTTGTTAATCTCAGATTTTTCAATGCTTTCCTGATAATTACAGTCCTGTGTCACGGATGAAGAATGTTAGCAGTCAGCACAGTGAATGTTGGTGTTGTAATGCCAGTGTAGGATTCTGTGAAATATAATTAATCCTCCAGTGACAGTACAGAGGTCTTTAGATGGTTTAATTGATCTGTTTAGACATGTTGTGGTTCACCACTGTACCAGGTGAAGACTAGGACCAGAACTCTGGACAAGAGCAGGGACATTGCTTCCTGCACCAAACACCCAGGAAGACTCGTTACACTTTTCTATGATGGTGTGTTCTGCTTTCCAGTTAATGTCAGCTGCAGCTCATTGTATTACTGACTGGTCATTGGCTGGTAGTAATCGCCATGAGAAATCGAGCAGGAGAAATTGTTCAAGAGAAAAGTGTCAATCCTTATCTCCAGAGAATTTAATAACTTCAGAAATGTCATTGTTTTTTCTTAACCATTCTGCCAAAAACTTGAAGGAATTAGTTAGGTATTCTCGCTGTAAAATACCCGTGACAATAAATATTCATTCATTCATATATTCATGGCTCACTTGTTAGCACTGCTGCCTTACGGCGCCAGGGACCCGGGTTCGATTCCACCCTCAGGCGGCTGTCTGTGTGGAGTTTGCACATTCTCCTCGTGTCGGGGTGGGTTTCCTCCGGGTGCTCCGGTTTCCTCCCACAGTCCAAAGTTGTGCAGGTTAGGTGGATTGGCCATGGGAAATTGCCCGTAGTGTTCAGGGAGGTATAGATCAGGTGGGTTATAGGGGGATGGGTTTGGGTGGAATCTCTGAGGGTCAGTGGGAACTTGTTGGGCTGAAGTGCCTGTTTCCACACTGTAGGGATTCTATGATTCTACAATCTATGATTTCATTAGAAGACCTTATCCAGGTGCCATGATCTCAAACACCTTTTGTGCTGCAAATTGTTTAGATGTGTGGGCGTAACATCTGGAAGTGTCCCCTCACAAAGTGGTCTCCTTTCGCACAGTGTCCAGTAATTTCAATAGCAGCATGGAAGGGCTAGTGTTCAGAAAGTCTGAGATAGTGCAGTGTTCCACCTCACTGAGGGAATGTGCTCTTTCTCTGTTGTAATATCCCATTGCCCGGAGACAGAACCAGACTGCGAATGCTGGGGGGGTGCAGAATCCTTCAAGACACTTGCTGGCTCAGAGATTCTAACAGCTTTCTGGTTATTTCTCACCAAGTGTGGCACAAACTATGTATTCATAGCCAAATGCAATTTTTTTTATAAAATACTATTCAGCCTGGAGAGTGATCCTTTGATTGAACTGTATATCAGAGTTAGGGTAAGTCTGTGCTTTATCCTAGGGTAATGGTTGTTGGAGTGAATGCTTGGTTTGTTTTCAATGCTGAAGGATGGACGCTGTTATGTGAGATTGTAATCCAGCTGGTTATTGATCATTCTAATGTTATAGAGTTGCTGCTTTCGTGCTGTTTGCAATTTGTGTTTTCCATAATGGGAAAGGTGGCAAAAGGAGCAGGGACATCACAGTTAACAGCAATGTTTATTACTGTTCAATTTTATTAATTTATCCCCTATATCTTCCTAACCCTGAAATCAGGGGAAATGTCTTCACCCAGATAATGCTGAGCCTATGGAATTCTCTACCACAGAAAGGGGTTGAGGCAAAACATCAAATATTTTCAAGAAGGAGTTGCATATAGTTCTTAGGGGCTGAAGGGATTGAAGGGTATGGGGATAAAGCAGAAACAGGGGATTCAGCTGGATGATCAGCCATCATCATATTGAATAATGGAGCAGGCTTGAGGGGCCGAAGGGCCTCCTTCTGCTTCTCGTTTCTATGTTTTTTAATGTTTGTTCCTCAACCTTATTGTTTCACACTGAAAATAAAAAAAAACTTGTACACTTCCCACCAGCATTTCAAGTGTAAAAGGTAAACTGCTGCTCTGTAAGGATGATTCTGTATCAGGTAAGTATGAAACAGTGAAGGTGAAAGATCACTTAGACAGTGTGCAGACTGGTACTTTGCTAATCTGAGTTTTATTTAGACTTACACATTATAGAGCTCCAAAGCTCTGTTTACTTACTATCTTTATTTATATAGATTATTTGTTTATAGATAGTTTTCTTTAACCTGTTCAGGCATGGTAAGTCACACCTTTAGGCAAATGTTGGGACTTGAGGCCCTCGGGCTCAGAGGTAGGATCGCTGCCACTGTGCGACAAGAGCCCCACCTCACACAAACTGAAAGAACTGCAGATGCTGTAAATCAGGAACAAAAACAGAAGTTGCTGGAAAAGCTCAGCAGGTCTGGCGGCTGACCCTTCCTCAGACCCAGTTATTGATCACACTAGTGTTATGAGGCTGCAGCTTTAACTCTGATTTTTCTTCACAGATATGCTGAGCTTTTCCAGCAACTTCTGTTTTTAGCCTTTCCTCATACACCTGGTTCTCACCCAATTGTCTCTCAGTTAATGTGAAACCGTTGACTAATCCCTTGTATAGTTTTAAGACCATAAGACCATAAGATATAGGAGTGGAAGTAAGGCCATTCAGCCCATCAAGTCCACTCTGCCATTTAAATCATGGCTGATGGGCATTTTAACTCCACTTCCCTGCACTCTCCCCGTAGCCCTTGATTCCTTCTGAGGTCAAGAATTTGTTGATCCCTGCCTTGAAGGCATCCAACGTCCTGGCCTCCACTGCACTCCGTGGCAATGAATTCCACAGGCCCACCACTCTCTGGCTGAAGAAATGTCTTCTCATTTCTGTTTTAAATTGACCCCTCTAATTTTAAGCCTGTCTCCCCGCCCAATGGAAACAACTTCCTAGCGTCCACCCCTTCTAAACCATACATTACCTTGTAAGTTTCCATTAGATCTCCCCTCAACTTTCTTAATTACGGACTCTACCTGCAAGTTATCTTTTAGAGAATCCTGGACCAACACTCCCAGATCCCTTTGTACTTCTGCTTTGCAAATTTTCTCACCATTTAGAAAATAGTCCCTGCCTGTATTCCTTTTTCCAAAGTGCAAAACCTCACATTTATTCACATTGAATTTCATCAGCCATTTCCTGGACCACTCTCCTCAGCTGTCTAAATCTTTCTGCAGCTTCCCCACCTCCTCAGTACTACCTCCCTGTCCACCTAACTCCGTATCATCGGCAAACTTCGCCAGAATGCCCCCAGTCCCTTCATCCAGATCATTAATATATAAGGTGAACAGCTGTGGCCCCAACACTGAACCCTGCGGGACACCACTTGTCACTGGTTGCCATTCCGAAGAAGAGCCTATTATCCCAATTCTCTGCCTTCTGTCAGACAGCCAATCCTCAATCCAAGCCAGTAGCTCACCTCGAACACCAAGGGCCCCGACCTTGCTCAGCAGCCTCCCGTGAGGGACCGTATCAAAGGGCTTTTGGAAGTCTAGATAGATAACATCTTTGTCTCAGACTACCCTACCAGACCCTGCCAGATGCTAACAGGAATTAGCTGTAGTCCACATGAGGCAGGAACCATCGCCGACAATTGATAATGGACAGCTCCACAGCAATGATGTAGCAAAGTGGGAGGCAGGGTCTCTGTGCATGGCCAATGTCTGTACAAGGACTGAGCCTTCAGGTGGGCTGCAATCTGCACCACACTCTCACCGTGTCACACTCTCACCCTGTCGCACTCTCGCCATGTCACACACACCCCTGTCACACCCACAACCCTGTCACACTCTCGCCCTGTCACACTCTCACCGTGTCACACTCTCCCCATCACACTCTCACCCTGTCACACTCTCACCGTGTCACACTCTCCCCATCACACTCTCACCCTGTCACTCTCTCACCCTGTCACACACTCCCACTGTCACACTCTCACCCTGTCACCCTCTC
>NC_081372.1:2704919-2895563 GCF_030684315.1 Stegostoma tigrinum
GTGGACTAACACCAAGATGAACAATATTGCAATGTATGTGAATATGTTGTAAGGTGTCATTATGTTGCTGAACAGAATCATCTTATTGTCGTGAACAGTTTATAGCTGGTTCTTTCTCAGGAGATTGCAATACTGGAAACAGCACAAGCTGGAATTTCCTCTTCCTGCCCATCCCTGGGGAATGGGATCAAAATTTCCAGCTTTTCAAAAGATAGTGGTGAGCTGCCTTCTTGAACCGCTGCAGTCCGTGTGCTGTGGATTGATCCACAATGCCCTTAGGGAGAGAATTCCAGGATTTTGACCCAATGACACTGAACAAACAGCGATGTATTTCCAAGTCCGGATGGTGGGTGGTTTGGAGGGGAACTTGCAGGGGATGGTGTTCCCATGTATCTGCTGCCCTTGTCCTTCTAGATGGAAGTGGCCGTGGGTTTGGAAGGTGCTGTCTGAGGATCTTTGGTGAATTTCTGCAGCACATTGTGAAGATGCTGTCACTTTAAAGAATTATTTTGTCCTGGGTTTTGTTTTGGAGAGAGATTGTAAAGGCTGAGAGACTGAACAAACTACTGAAGACGGTTTAAGTAAAGAGTTTATTAGACTTTGTGTTGTTTTTTGTCAGCCTGAATGGGAATGGCCAGCTCTCACATCCAGGAGCTCTAGTTGTTTTTAGCTGTAGCTGTTTGGGGTCTCAGAAGAGTTGGATGCTTCAGTGAATGATTCTTAGCCGCTACTATTTCTGGAATTTCCCTTCATGCTTTTTCTCGTCCTGGATTGGAGAACTGCATGTAATAATGTGTCTGAATTTGCCTTTTTGCTAAAGGGTGTGATAATGGGATGTTACCCACAATCAGAAAAATTAATTCGTAACAGGTACACCATCTATTATTTGGCTAAGTTTTCCAATAGTTAGGTTGTTCTAAATTTCTCTTTCTTTTGTTCATATTTTAAATATAGCATTTAAACAAATTGTGTTTTGCTTAACATTGAATAGTTTAACCAGTCACATGGCATCTGGAACATGCATTTCACATCTACCTTTAAATTAAGAAAAAGTTATGGTCTAAGGCTACGTTCCTAAAATATATTGAGGGTCTGGTCTGGTCCATAACAGTATCTTGCAGCTGGAACAATAAAACAAAGAACTGCGGATACTGGAAATCTGCAAACAGGATGTTATGGAGAAACCCAGCATTTCTGGCAGCATCTGCGCAAACAGAGATTTTAGTGACCCTTGGTCAGAACTGATGTAGATGGGAAATGCCATTCCACTGAACTCTGTTCTTTGCTCTGCAGATGCTGCCGGACCTGCTGCGTTTCTCCAACACTTTCTTTCTTTGGTGTACATACTGCTGCTACTAAGCATCGTTGATGGAGGGAGTGGATGTTTGTGGTTGTGCTGATCAAATGTACTGCTTTGTCCTGGATGGGATCAAGGTTCTTGAGTGTTGTTGGAGCTGCACCCATCCAGGCAAGTGGGGAGTATTCCATCACACTCCTGACTTGTACCTTGTAAATGGTAGACAAGCTTTGGGGAGCCTGGAGGGGAGTTACTTGCTGCAATATTCCTGGTCTCTGATCTGCTCTTGCAGCTGCATTGTTTTTGTGAATGTTGATAGTAGGGGATTCAATGATGGGAACACAGCGAGCGTGAGATAGAGGTATAAATATGTAAACAGATAATGGAAAGGTGTAGGAGCAACAGGGTGGTGGTGATGGGAGATTTTAATTTTCCCAACATTGACTGAGATTCACTCAGTGTTAGGGGTCATGACGGAGCAGAATTTGTAAGGTGTGTCCAGGAGGGTTTTCTAGAGCAGTATGTATGTAGTCCAACTCGGGAAGGAGCCATACTGGACCTGGTGCTGGGGAATGAACCCGGCCAGGTGATTGATATTACGCTAGGGGACTACTTTGGAAATAGTGACCACAATTCCGTAAGATTTACAATACTCATGGACAAGGATAGGAGTGGTCCTAAAGCAAGAGTACTAAACTGGGGGAAGGCCGACTATACCAAGATTCGGCAGGATCTGGGGAATGTAGACTGGGAGAAACTGTTTGAAGGTAAATCCACATTTGATATGTGGGAGGCTTTTAAGGAGATGTTGATTAGCGTGCTGGAGAGACATGTTCCTGTGAAAATGAGGAATAGAAATGGCAAGATTAGGGAGCCATGGATGACAGGTGAAATTGTGAGACTAGCCAAGAGAAAAAAGAAGCATACATGAGGTCTAGGCGACTGAAGACAGACGAAGCTTTGCAAGAATATCTGGAATGTAGAGCGAATCTGAAAAAAGGGATTAAGAGGGCTAAGAGAGGACATGAGATATTGCTGGCAGACATGGTTAAGGAAAATCCCAAAGCCTTTTATTCATATATAAAGAGCAAGAGGGTAACTAGAGAAAGGATAGGCCTACTTAAGGACAAAGAAGGAAAGTTATGCGCTGAGTCAGGGAAAATGGGTGACATTCTTAACGAGTACTTTGCATCGGTATTCACCAAGGAGAGGGACATGACAGATAGAACATAGAACATAGAACATAGAACAGTACAGCACAGAACAGGCCCTTCAGCCCACAATGTTGTGCCGACCATTGATCCTCATGTATGCACCCTCAAATTTCTGTGACCATATACATGTCCAGCAGTCTCTTAAATGACCCCAATGACCTTGCTTCCACAACTGCTGCTGGCAACGCATTCCATGCTCTCACAACTCTCTGCGTAAAGAACCTGCCTCTGACATCCCCTCTATACTTTCCACCAACCAGTTTGAAACTATGACCCCTCGTGCTAGCCATTTCTGCCCTGGGAAATAGTCTCTGGCTATCAACTCTATCTATGCCTCTCATTATCTTGTATACCTCAATTAGGTCCCCTCTCCTCCTCCTTTTCTCCAATGAAAAGAGACCGAGCTCAGTCAACCTCTCTTCATAAGATAAGCCCTCCAGTCCAGGCAGCATCCTGGTAAACCTCCTCTGAACCCTCTCCAAAGCATCCACATCTTTCCTATAATAGGGCGCCCAGAACTGGACGCAGTATTCCAAGTGCGGTCTAACCAAAGTTTTATAGAGCTGCAACAAGATCTCACGACTCTTAAACTCAATCCCCCTGTTAATGAAAGCCAAAACACCATATGCTTTCTTAACAACCCTGTCCACTTGGGTGGCCATTTTAAGGGATCTATGTATCTGCACACCAAGATCCCTCTGTTCCTCCACGCTGCCGAGAATCCTATCCTTAATCCTGTACTCAGCTTTCAAATTCGACCTTCCAAAATGCATCACCTCGCATTTATCCAGGTTGAACTCCATCTGCCACCTCTCAGCCCATCTCTGCATCCTGTCAATGTCCCACTGCAGCCTACAACAGCCCTCTACACTGTCAACGACACCTCCGACCTTTGTGTCGTCTGCAAACTTGCTGACCCATCCTTCAATTCCCTCGTCCAAGTCATTAATAAAAATTACAAACAGTAGAGGCCCAAGGACAGAGCCCTGTGGAACTCCACTCACCACTGACTTCCAGGCAGAATATCTTCCTTCTACTACCACTCGCTGTCTTCTGTTGGCCAGCCAATTCTGTATCCAAGCAGCTAAGTTCCCCTGTATCCCATTCCTTCTGACCTTCTGAATGAGCCTACCATGGGGAACCTTATCAAATGCCTTACTGAAGTCCATATACACCACATCCACAGCTCGACCCTCATCAACCTTTCTAGTCACATCCTCAAAAAACTCGATAAGGTTTGTAAGGCATGACCTACCCCTCACAAAGCCGTGTTGACTGTATTTGATCAAGCCATGCTCTTCCAGATGGTCATAAATCTTATCCCTCAGAATCCTTTCTAACACCTTGCAGACGACAGACGTGAGACTTACCGGTCTATAATTGCCGGGGATTTCCCTATTTCCTTTCTTGAAGAGAGGAATTACATTTGCCTGACTCCAGTCCTCAGGTACGACTCCAGTGGAGAGCGAGGATGCAAAGATCTTCGCAAGTGGCGAAGCAATTGCATTTCTCGCTTCCCAAAGCAGCCGAGGACAAATCTGATCCGGGCCTGGCGACTTGTCAATCTTAATGTTTGACAAAATTTTCAGCACATCAGCTTCCTCTATCTCTATCCATTCCAGCATGCACACCTGCTCTTCAAAGGTTTCATTGTTCCCTGAGGGTGACAACGCAGGTCAATAGGGTGGTCAAGAAGGCATATAGCATGCTTTCCTTCATTGGGCAGGGTATTGAGTACAAGAGTTGGCAGGTCATGTTGCAGTTGTATAGGGCTTTGGTTCTGCCACATTTAGAGTACTGTGTACAGTTCTGGTCACCACATTACCAAAAGGATGTGGATGCTTTGGAGAGGGTGCAGAGGAGGTTTACCAGGATGTTGCCTGGTATGGAGGGCGCTAGCTATGAAGAGAGGTTGAGTAGATTAAGATTATTTTCATTAGAAAGACGGAGATTGAGGGAGGACCTGATTGAGGTCTACAAAATCATGAGAGGTATAGACAGGGTGGATAGCAAAAAGCTTTTTCCCAGAGTGGGGGACTCAATCACTAGGGGTCATGAGTTCAAAGTGAGAGGAGGAAAGTTTAAGGGAGATATGTGTGGAAAGTTCTTTACGCAGAGGGTGGTGGGCGCCTGGAACGCGTTGCCAGCGGAGGTCGTAGACGCAGACACGTTAGCGTCTTTTAAGATATATTTGGACAGGTACATGGATGGGCGTGGAGCAAATGGACACAGACCGTTAGAAAATAGATGACAGGTTTAGACAGAGGATCTTGATCGGCGCAGGCTTGGAGGGCCGGAGGGCCTGTTCCTGTGCTGTAGGTTTCTTTGTGCTTTGTTCTTTGTTCTTTGTCAGTGAGTGGTGTTAAGATTGACTTTTATTGATGATGGTCATAGCCTGGCATTTGTGTGGCACAAATGTTTCTTGCCTCTGGTCAGCCCAAATCTGGGTATTGTCCAGAACATGGACTGCTTCAGTATCTGAGGAGTCACGAACGGTGCTGAACACTGTGCAACCATCAGCAGACATCCCCACTTCTGACCTTATGATGGAGGGAAGGTCATTGATGAAGCAGCTGAAGATGGCTGGGCCAAGGACACTACCCTGAGGAACTCCTGCAGAGATGTCCATAAGTAAAACAAATACTCGATGTCATGGATGAAAGAAATTCAGGTGGAAGTGAGTTATACCCATCATCTTGAACTCTTCTTTACACATTTACACCTGTCTCCTGACCTGTCCCCTGACTATACCTGGGCTCAAATAGCTCTGCCTCCAATGACCTAGGTGTTCCTGCAGGTCCCCTGTAAAGGTGCAGATATCAGGCCAGAGATCACAGCACACACTCAAATTTTCTTGTGGTATTTTGTTGCCACTAGTTGAATGATCCTCACAGAGGCTCAGAGCTTTCTGTTTCTATAAATGTGAGCCTAAATTTGAGTTACAATGAGGAAAAATACTTCACAAATTGTGTGTTTTTTGCAAATACAGTGCCAAATGTGAATGAAGAATGGCTTTTAACAGCAATTTCCTAACTTATAGAAGGAATAAAGGAAGTGTGTTTGGCATTTTCCAATTAAGCACACTGATTTTCAGTTATATTTTGATTATTCCCAGTTGTTCACGCGGACTTACAATTGTTCATTCTGATTTCTCATTGTACCACTACTCACTGGCTGTTCACACTCATTTCCAATTATTCACTCTATTTTTTTTAATTTTTCAAACTGACTCTCAATTATTTACACTGCTTCTTTAATTATTCTCACTGGTTCTCAGTTACTCATCGATATCCAATAACTTATACTGATTTTCAATTTTTTGCACAAATTTCTGCTTGCTCACATTTATCTCTGCAGACCTCCCATAAATTCTACTCTGTTACCCTCATTCTTCCAGACATTGTTACATTCCAGCATTTGTTAATGTGATTGATAGTAATATGGACATGAGCAGCTATTGTCAAGGGGCTGAACAAATGGGTGGAATTTCATCTTGCAATTGGAAACATTCCAGTTACACCCTCGCTGGAATTTCTCCCCTCCCCTCACAAACCCCGAAACTTTGTGGGTTTATTGTAATCTGCCAGAAGATTCTGACTGGGCTATACAGGGATCGTTGACAGTGCTGTAGTTTTGGCGAAACAGGCACAAATGACTGAAAACCATCCCGTTCTAGTTCCGAAAGAACTGCAGATGCTGTAAGTCAGGAACAAAAACAGAAGTTGCTGGAAAAGCTCAGCAGGTCTGGCACAGTCTGTGAAGGAGAAAACAGATTTAACATTTTGGGTCCGGTGACAAGTTCGCAGAACTGACACCCTGTTCTGAGGAAGGGTCGCCTGACTCGAAACGTTAACTCTGTTGTTTTTCATTCACAGACTGTGCCAGACCTGCTGAGCTTTTCCAGCAACTTCTGTTTTTGTCCCATTCCAGTTCCCCTAGGCTGGATTGTCTGTTGATAGAAACCTGACTACAGGCACACATACCAGTAATTACTTCCTTATGGAAGACACTGTAGAGTGGCCTCAGACCATGGGACCTACACCCAACAACCACAACCTACTCAGGAGAGGAAGGAAGATGATTAAAACATTCATGATTTCTTCATACATTGGCTGCCTCTGTCATGAATAAAAAATCAAAAATGTAGTTATCACTCTTGGCTCATTGGTAGAGAGTCAGACTTTTCTAAATTAAAATGTTTCACTGTATTTTCTGGGAACAGACGTGTATTTTACAAACCTCTCGTTCTTGGTGCTTTAGGATATTTTTCCAGTTGTGGTTTGCCACAACCAATTATCACATAGTAATTCACACCATGTGTGATGTTATTTTATTTAATAACTCATAATTTCAATATGAGAAAATTACTCTTCCAGCTGTTTACTCTATCATCATAAACTTAATTACAGAGCACAGACCTGGATCTGAAACAGGCGCATGACAATGCTGAGCACTAAATGCTATTGGATGCAGTTAGCACTCCTGTAATCAGTGTCCTGTTTCAGAAATACAACTACTTTTTAGAAACATTTCTTAATTATTTCCTGAGAAACAACAGTGATTACACTTCTAAAGTAATCCATTGGCTTTAAGGTATTTTAGGTTGTCCTAAGGATGTGAAAGGTACTATATAAATGCAAAATCATTGATAATTTATATGGTACATTACCTACCCAGTAGATATCATGTTAATGATAACTGGCTCATATCCAATTGCTCATTAGAGGTTGATTAAGTCTGTGGGTTAGTTTATTTGAAACAGTAGAACACATTGCAAAATTATGAGGCAGACATTACTGAAAACCAATTTGTTTCTTTGTGCAGATTACAAACAAACCCTTAGGCTACTTGCCAGGCAGAGTCGCAACATTGTATATACATGACACATGGAATCCTTAAAGATGAAGCTCTCATTTCGACACACAACGATGCATTGATTTAAATCATTGGAAACCCTGTTATTCTCCTGCAATGTTCAAGGAGATGTCACTTTGGTGTGAAGTAAATTGCATCTCCCTGGGATTTGAGTGAGTAACTGTGAGACGCTGAAAAGGAATAGTTGCTTCATTTCAGCATTCAGCAATACCATTCGGCATCTTGTTTTAACAATCTCCAATGGTCTCAGGTTGTGAGCGGACAGAATATTCCGTGCTGTTTGTCAAAGTTTAGACCTGTCAGCAGAGGTTGGAGTTAATCGAGGGACTGAGAGTCTTGCAAAATCGCTTTCAGTAGCTGCCCCTGCCTAACGTGATGCCCAAGCATTGGCACCTTGGAGATGCTGATTGTCGTGAGGTTTAGAAAAAAGATCTTTACAGGTTTTTGAGGGAAGAGCAGGGCTACATGTCTGATTGGACAACTCTTTCAGAGAGCTGTCACCAGCACGATGGGCCGAAGGGTAACTGTCTTCAGAAGGAGAAGGGAAAGATGCTAAAAGCAAAAATCTGTCTCTCAGTGAGGACTTTGTTACCTCGAGTTAGACATAGAAACTGATTTGAATGCTAGAGAAGCTTCCATGTTTCACTGGTGCTGCTGTGTACCTGGGTAAAAGCACAGTTGAGATTAACCACAGACCTTGCTGCATGACTCCTCACCCCCGCCCCACACAATCTAACAAAGAATTAAAGTAAAAACCTCAAAACTATCTGTGAAAATAAATCTTTATACAGAACTCAGTAAGTGTATCTGTGGCTCACTACTTGATGTTTTCTAATACCTGGTGGGGTGTGTTCTATTAATTTCTGGTTAAATATAACAAAATGCACTGGAAACAATCAGTGCCAGGGCTTTCATTTGTTTTCTAGTGCATGATGCAATGATGTAAATCACACCAAACTATTCTGTGCACGAGACATCCAGTTCAGTGAACGGTGAATTCACACAGTCTGACTGAGCTAGCCTCCTCCTGCTTGTCTCTGGGCAATGGGAATGATTGTACAGACAAGTGAACCATCTGTGGGCAGAATCTCCCATCCCCTCACTTCCACAACCTCCAGGTGCAACAAACACGTGATTACAGCCATATTCCCTTCCCAGTCACTCATCATCTCGATCTGGTCACATACGCAATATCAGCCCTTCATTATTGACATGTCAAAATCATTAAAATTCTGACCTCTCTTGCACTGTGGGAATATGTAGCGTATAGATAGGGTTAATGATGGGTGTCTTTTCCCAAGGATGGGGGAGTTTAAGACTAGGGGGCACGTTTTTCATTTGAAAGGAGAGAGATTTAAAAAAAGACGTAGTGTGGAGGTACTGCTGTTGGACTGGGGTGGACCCAGTCAGAAGTCACACAACACCAGGTTATAGTCTGACAGGTTTATTTGAAATCACAAACTTTCAGAGCCTCGATCCCTTGTGAAGTGACTTGATGAAGCAACAGCGCTCCGATAGCTTGTGATTTCAAATAAACCTGTCAAACTATAAAAACCAAAAGACCTGCGGATGCTGTAAGTCAAGAACATTCTGAGGAAGGGTCACCAGATCCAAACTGTTAACTCTGGTTTTTCTTCACAGATGCTGCTAGACCTGCTGAGCTTTTCCAGCAACTTCTGCTTTTGTTCCTGTTGGACTGTAACCTAATGTTGTGTGACTTCTGACATCAAAAAGTCATGAGTGGCAAACAGAGGGTAGTTCCCATGTGGAATGAACTTCCAGGGGAAGTGGGGGATGGAGGTATAATTCCAATGTTTAAAAGACTTTTGAATAAGTTCATGAATAGGAAAGATTTGGTGGGATGTGGGCCAGGAGCAGACAGGTTGGACTAGTTTGGTTTGGGATTATGTTTGACATGGACTGGTTGGACCAAGGGGTCTGTTTCCATGCTGTATGACTCTGTGTAGCTGTTTGAAAAAGTGTTTGCTGTTTGAACTAACGTAGAACTAGAAAAATCCTATGATCTAATATCATTTGGCCCATTGTGCTAGGGCCAGCTTTATCAAAAAGCTGACGATCAATCCTTCAGCCCTGCCAACATTTTCTTTACAAACTCCATGAGAGTCAGCAGCTCCATGAGAGAGAGCTACTGACAGTGATTTTAACACAATATTGAGAAATGATTGGAGAAACTGAATGATTCTGTATTCAACTGACAAAGTTTATTAGTTGCTCAATGATCATGCTCCAGGCAAGCATTTTTGGACCAGCTTCCCTACCTTCAGTGTGATTTGGACAGGCTGAACGAATGGGTAAGTGCATGACAGACAGTGCCATGTGGGTAAATGTGAGGATACCCACTTTTGGTGGAAAACAGGAAGGAGGATTGTTATCTGAATGGTGATAGATTGGGAAAGGCGGAGGAGCAATGAGACCTGGGCATCCTTCTGCATCAGTTTCTGAAGCTACGTGTGTAGATGGAGCAGGCGGTGAAGAAGGCAAATGGTATGCTGGCTTTTGCAGTGAGAGGATTCGAGTTCAGGAGCATGGGCTCCTTGCTGCAATTATGCAGGAAGTTGGTGAGACCCCACCCGGTGTATTTTATGGAATTCTGGTCTTCTTATCTGAGGAAGGATTTTCTTGCTATAGAGGGAATGCAGTAAGGGGTTTACCAGCCCAACTTGTGGGAAGGCAGGCCTCATGTACGTGGAGAGGCTTGATCAGTTAGGATGATCTTCACTGGAGAAGAATGAGAACAGATCTAATAGACACATATAAAATTCAACAAGGACTGCACAAGACAGATACAGGAAGAAGGTTTCTGATGACAGACAAATCCAGAACCAGGGTCATCGTCTTAAGATATAGGCTGGGCCATTTAAGACTGCGATGAGAACTATCTTTACCCAGAAAGTGGTCAGCCTATGGAATTCTCTATCACAGAAAGTGGTTGAGGTTGTACATGGATAGGAAAGGATTAGAGGGATATGGGACAAACAAAGGCACATGGGACTAGTTCACTTTAGGAAACCTGGTTGGCATGGGCGAGTTGAGCCGAAGGGTCTGTTTCCATACTCTGTGACTCTATGATTCTATAACTGAAAACATTGAATGTTTTCAAGCAGAAGATGGATGTACTTCCTGGGGCTAAAGGGATGGAAGGGTATGGGGGAGAAAGCGGGAACAGGGGATTGAGTTGGGCGATCGTATTGAATGGTGGAGCAGGTTCAAAGGGCTGAATGGCCTCCTCTGGCTTCCATTTTCTCTGTTTTCTCTGCTCTTTGGAAAAGGCTAACTCTGATAGTGAGGAGAATCCCTGGCTCCATGATCTGGCATTTCAAAGTGGTTTGCCAGAGTTTGGGTTTGAGTCTGCTGGGTGCAGACTGGACTCAAATTCTGTGTTTGTGACCTGCCCAAAGGAAACTTCCCGCATGTTGCTCACAGCCCTTCGCCCCTCCACACTCTCCCCCCGTCCCCTTGTCGACCTCACAAATCCTGATACACCCATTCCTGCTCCGCAGGGATAGGATAATGTTGCATCCCATCCACCATTTTCACACCAGCATGGAGACCCTCAGTTGTAGCAGGAACCTTTCATGGTTTAAGAATCGTGTGCTTTTGTATATTCATTCATGGGCTGAGGGCTTTGCTAGGCAGCATTTATTGCCCCTCCTTAATTACCCAGAGGGCAGTTAAGAGTCAACTACATTGCTGTGGGTCTGGAGTCACGTCTAGGCCAGACTAGGTAAGGATGACAGTTTCCTTCTTTAAAGGACATTAGTGAACCAGATGGGTTTTTCCCGACAATCGATTCATGGTCATCATTAGACCCTTAATTCCAGATATTTTATTGAATTCAAATTCCACCATCTGCCATGGTGGGATTTGAACCCGGATCCCCAGAACATTATCTGGGTCTCTGGATTAATGGTCCAGAGATAATACCAGCAGGCCATCACCTCCCCGTGCTGAGGTTTGAGCACGTCTCATTACAACTGGAGTTCCACCAGCCCATCTCCCACATGGAGGGTGATCAGTACCCAGTCCGAACCACACAGTGCCCTGTCTGTTCATGCTAAAGGGCCACTCGGGGAGCAAACCAACACTGTCCCGGGGAAAGGTAGAGTGTGGAGTCTTCAAAAAGATCCCCAAACCTTGCAAGATCACGGTCCGAGAGGAGCAGGGTGCATCTTTGGTCATTTTGAGCTGGGAGATTGGTCTTGACCTTTTCAGAAGTTGACCCTCCTTCTCTCTCCCTTGTCCTTCTCTTTGGATCATGTGCAGTGTCTCGTGGTGTCATTGTTGAGTTTGTCAGGCACAATGTACACTGCCAACGAGTCTAGATGGTAGTTTTTAAATACATGGGGATATTCCTTTGATGTGAAATTTATCAACGATGGTGTCAATATTTGAAAGGTTGGCCAGTCTGAGTCTTTGCCATTCCTCAACTGCGCCCGATACATTTTAGAGCTGGAATGTGACGTTCTTTTGTCATTGCGAAGTTTACAATAACTTTTCAATCACAGCAATCTCCCTTTCCAAATTCCCTTCCCCTTGTTTGACAAATGTAGGGGCACATTGCTGTCTTCACCTTAACTCTCAGGCCTTAATGGACAGCACCTCAGCTTCATGTGGCTGACATTAGAGAAGATAGTAACATACCCCTTTAGAAACTATCTACGTAGAGTTTGGTAGGATACTTGCATGCTGAAGCTGGCAGAATTTCCCCACTTGATGATGCTGTTGGTAGCTCTCTCAACTTGACATTAAAAAGCTGCAGCTTCGATCCTCCCACATGTTGGCCGCATCCCGTCCTGTCAATGAGCTGTCATTTGTGAATGCTTCCCGGACAGCCCCAGGGAGGAACAGGATGGTCCTGAGGTTCACTGACAAACATTCCTCCCCCATTAGACCACATGACAATGAGGAATACGACCAGGAGGGGGCCGTTCAGCTCCTATAATCTGCACCACCATTAGGTAGGATCAGGGGAGTAGCATGTTAGCTCAGGTCTTAGCACTGCTGCCTCACAGCACCAGGGATGTAGGTTCAATTCCAACCTGAGACAACTATCCGTGTGGAGTTTGCACATTACCCCCATGTCTGCGTTTCCTCCAGGTGCTCCAGGTGGGATGCTGTTTGAAGGATTGGCATAGACCTGATGGGCCAAACGGCCTCATTCTGCTGTAAGCATTCTATAGTTGATCCAACATTCTCATGTTCACTTTCCTGCCCTTTCCCGGCTGATCAGGAACCGGGCCACTTACCAGCTGACTGCTTAAGAAACAATCCAACTGGTTCTGAAGAAGGGTCACCAGACCCAAAATGTTAACTCTGTTTTCTCCTCCACAAAGGCTGCCAGACCTGCTGAGCTTTTCCAGCAGATAGTAGGACTAGGCCCGAAACATCACCTTGCCTGCTGCTATGATGTTGCTTGGCCTACTGTGTTCATCCAGCTCTACACCTTGTTATCTTTGAGCTTTTCCAGCAACTTTGTTTCTGTTCCTGATTTACAGCATCCGGAGTTCTTTCGGTTTTTAATCCAATTGGTTAGTCACTTCATTCCTGTTCATGGGCTCTTGCTGTGTATTGCAAGCTAACATATTTGAAAATGTGATAATGGCTTCACAATATTTCCAGGAGATGTGACAAAGCTCAGCTCTTTGTACCTCCTGCTATGGAACTGTCCTCTTACAGCCCCTGGGGTTGATAGAATAAAGAGAAAATTGTGTTCGAATGTCAGGGACTCACCTCCCAGGATCTATCCAGGCATCAGTCAGAAGTCACACGATACCAGGTTATATTCCAACTGTTTTTTCTGAAATTATAAGCTTTAGGAGTGCTGCTCCTGTACTTCAACCCTCTCACTCTGAAGACCAATGTACTGTTTGCCTTCTTCACCTCCTACAGGCAATAAAGAAGGTAAATGGTATGCTGGCATTCACTGCGACAGGTTTCGAGTACAGGAGCAGGGATGTGTTGTTGCAGTTATACAGGGTCTTGGTGAGGCCACACCTGGAATATTGTGTGCAGTTTCGGTCTCCTTTTCTGAGGAAGGATGCTCTTACTCTCGAGGGAGTGCAGCGATTCCCGGGATGGTGGGACTGATGTAGGAGGAGAGATTGACTAGGTTGGGATTGTTTTCTTTCGAGTTCAGATGAATGAGAGGGATCTCATAGAGACTTGTAAAAATTCTAACAGGGTGGGACAGGGAGGATGCTTAAGAAACAATCCAACTGGTTCTGAAGAAGGGTCACCAGACCCAAAACGTTAACTCTGTTTTCTCCTCCACGATGGTGGGTGTGCCCAGAACCAGGGGTCACAGTATGAGGATTCAGGGCAGAGCATTTAGGACGTAGATGAGGAGACATTTCCTCACCTGAAGAGTGGTGAGCCTGTGGAATTCATTACCACAGGAAGTAGGCAGCTACATATAGCACTTGGGGCAAATGGGATCGAAGGCTATGGGCAGAAAGTAGGATTAGGCCAATGAGTTGGATAATCAGCCATGATCATGAAGAATGGTAGAGCAGGCTCAAAGGGCTGAATGGCCTCCTCCTGTTCCTATCTTCTTTGTTTCTCTGGAGACAGACCCTTTGGTCTAACCAGCCCATGCTGAGCATAATCCCAAACTAAACTAATCCCACCTGCTTGTGTTTCAAATCTGTACTATTCATGCACTTACTCAAATGTCTTTTAAATGTTGTAACTGTGCCCACATCCAGCACTTCCTCTGGAAGTTCATTCCACATGTGTAAAAGTATTGCCCTTCCTGCCTCTTGTAGGTCAGCAATCACACACTATCCAGGTTAGAGCCCAACAGCTTAATTTAAAATCACAAGCTTTCGCAACGTTGCTCCTTCATCAGCTGGCTTCACGAAGGAGCAAGGCTATGAAAGCTTGTGATTTCCAACAAACCTGTTGGACTATACCCTGGCATTGTGTGACATCTAACTTTGTGCACCCCAGTCTAATACCGGAGCCTCCTCATCAACATTCAGTTAGACCGCCTGTCCCTGTAGACTGAGAAGGACAACTACCTAAAAAATGACAACAAGAACATTTTACCAAATTGTAAGCGACAATAAACAATCTGGAGGGACTTTGAATGAACACAATATATATTCTTAAATAATGTTCACCACTGATTGAGTAATGCTCATAAAATCCTGAATCCAGAAGCCTCTGGTGAGGCCACAGCTGGGATATTGTGTACAGTCATGTCCCCACACTTTAGGAAGGATGTGAGAATACCAGGATTTTTCCGGAGGTTTCCATGGTCTGTTTTCATTTCTTGTAGTCCAGTCTCACCTCATCACAGAAAAGCACAAAACTGCTCACAGGTGAAGACCAGGGAAGAGGGTTTCACAAGGATCTAATGAATGGGAGAAGTTTTCCAAATGTGATCCACAGAATCCAAGTCAACCCACCACAACCTTCAATGTGTGATCCTCAAGGTCCAGGGTCACAATCCCCAGTAGTAGAGAATCTTCATCCCCTTCTCATGTCTCTGATATTCACCCATGGATTGCTGCACACAATCAGAAATCCATCCTCTCTCTCTCTCTCTCTCTCCCTCCCATCCCAGTTTGTCAGACCTGTCCAAATCTGTCTATTCTTGCCTCTTTAAACCACCGACCTGAAAACATTTTATTCCTGAAATTCCACAAACCATCAGTTGGTGCCTGGCTGGAACAGTATTGAAAGATTGAGATTTCCCCTTTCTAATGAGTTGCCTTGTGTGAGGGAGGAGTGGGGGATGGGCTGTGAACATAAGTATTGAGACACTCAGCCCCTTGACCTGTTCCATCATTTTATAAAATCACTGAACTGGTTGTTAATGGCGTTCCACATTTGTTTTTTTTAATTTATGGAACCCCGACAGTGTGGAGGTAGGCCATTCAACCCATCAAATCCACACCAACCCACATCCCCACCACACCGCACCCCCCCCCCCCCCCACCCCCGCCACCCCGCATACTTCCCATGGCTAACCCGCAGGACACTAAGGGCAATTTAGTACAGCCAATCCACCTACCTGCACATCGTTGGGCTGTGAGAAGAAGCCAAGACTGTGGGAGGAATCCCATGCATGCACAGGGAGAATATACAAACTCCACACAGACAGTCACATGAGGATGAGGCTGCACGGTGGCTCAGTGGCTAGCACTGCAGTCTCAGCGCCAGGGACCCGGGCTCAATTCCAGCCTCGGGCGATTGTCTGTGTGGAGTTTGCACATTCTCCCCGTGTCTGCGTGGGTTTCCTCTGGGTGCTCCGGTTTCCTCCCACAGTCCAAAGATGTGCAGGCTAGGTGGATTGGCCGTGATAAATTGCCCGTAGTGTTCAGGGGTGTGTGGGTTATAGGGGGATGGGTCTGGGTGGGATACTCCAAGGGGCAGTGTGGACTTGTTGGGCCGAAGGGCCTGCTTCCACACTGTAGAAAATCTAATCAAACCCTGAGCCCCTGGCGATGTGAGCAGCAGTGTTACCTACTGAGCTACCGTGCTGCCCAACTCTTCCTTAATAAGTCTCAATTCCCTGCCTAACAAGAATGTATCTACCTCTGTCTTAAAGCACTCAATCACCCCAGCTTTCAATGTCTTCTGGGGCAGAGAGTTCCAAAGATGCATATCCCCCTGGGAGACAAAACAAACCCCCTCACATCTGTCCTGAAAAAGGCGACTCTAATTTTAAAACAGCATCCCCTTGTCCTCAACTGAACCCCTTCCCCCCCAGGAGGAAACATCCTTCCCACATTCACCTTGTCAAGACCATTCAGGATCTTAGACACTTCAATCCAGTCGCCCCGATCTTTTTGAAATGCTAGGGGAAACAAGCCCAGTATATCCAACCTTTCCTCCTCAGGTAAACTCCTAATTCCAGGGATCAGTTAATAAGCCTTCTGTGACCCACCTCCTGTGCACTTACATGATTCCCTAAATAAGGAGACTGACACCGCACACAGTATTTGAGGTGAGGTCTCACCAATGTCCTGTAAATTTGAAGCTTAATATCCTTACTTTAATGTTCAATTCGTCTGGTAGTAAAGGACTGTATTGCATTGGCCTGTCTGATTATATCCAAACACTAATCTTCTGTGATTCATGCACTAGGACACTCAGGTCCCTCTGCACCTCAGGATTCCACAGTCTTTCTCTGGTTAAGTAATACTTTCTCATGCTTCATGACAACGTGTAAACTCCATACGTTCCCGCTTTGGACTCCATCTGTTAGATTTTTGCCCACTCTCCTCAACCTATCAATGGGTGTTGCATTGTTTATCTGGTTCCGAGTCAACTCTGTGAGATTGTGGGAACCTCAGCAAACTTCTATATTCTATCAGAGAACCCTTACAACATGGAATGAGACCATTTGGCCCTTGTGTCTGCGCAAGCCATTTGAAAGAGGCATCCGATCAATCCCACAACCACTTCTCTCGACCAATAACCCTGGGAAATCTTTCTTTTGATGTACTTACTCGTTTGCTTTGGAAGTTAGTGTTGAATCTGCTTCCACCATCCTGTCTGCTGTCATTCTGTGGTGAATTTCACCTGCAAGTTATAAGTTTCTCACACAGCGTTTCTATGTAAATGAGTCAGCAGAAAGGGTAAAATGAAACCTTCCAACAGGGTGGACCGAGCGGGAAAATACATTTCATTTGGATTGTCTTTCTGGTAAAAGGGGACTGATTGATGTAGCTTCATGAGGCAGATTTCCATTACCCCATAGTGAGAGGGTCTCAGAACATACTGTGGTTGGGCCAGGCAGGTGGGAACAGGGGTGGGAAGGAATGGAAGATGGATGTGTCTGAGGGGGTCAAGGAATCCATGTTCAAATTGCTTCTCTGGATCGTTCACCCCTATCATTGCCCACAAATTCAAAATACAGGTTTATAATAATGACATCTCAGTGTCCGGAGAGAAATTGGCCAAAACTGAGAGAATTATAAGTCGTCCCACTCCATGCCCAGTGCACAACTCCCTTCCTAATCAGAGTGAAACTCTTCACAGCTCAGTCGCTGACCTGAATGACACTGAGTTTGCAATTTCCAGGAATTAAAGGTCCTCACCTTTTGTGAGTCACATCTATATAAATAAGTTACTGTTCAGAAAGGACTGATATTTCATCCTTAACGCCAACAACAATTTATAATAATATCATGCTTTTAATGTAATGAAACATTCTAAAGTGTTTCATAAAACATTATGAATCAAACAATGACACAATGTCACAGACAAAAGCAGATATTAGGTCAGGTGATCAAGAGTGTGGTTAGAATGCTCAGGTTTTATAGGAGGGAGTTGGTGTGTGGCAAGGGTGAGAAACGTTAGTAAGGGAATTTCAGTGCTTAGGTAAAAACTCTTTCATTATCGTTAAAACTCAGGCAGCACACAATCAGCTCGTTTGCCAAACCACAAGCTACACAGAACAAGCCTGCTTTATCAGAGGGACCATCTCTATTTACGGTCCACTAATAAAACAGAAAACAAGACCCAAACCAGGCAGGCTTCAAAGTCTAGAAACAGCACCAGGCCTCCCTGTCAGGCTGCATTCAGGGTAGTGGCATTAAAACTAAAACATGCTGGAACTGGTGAGACAACAAAGCGTGGAGCTGGATGAACACAGCAGGGCAAGCAGCATCTTAGGAGCACAAAAGCTGGCATTTCGGGCCTGGACCCTTCATCAGAAAAGGGGGAGGGGGAGAGGATTCTGAAATAAATAGGGAGAGGGGGGAGGCAGACTGAAGATGGATAGAGGAGAAGATAGGTGGACAGGAGAGTTGCAGTGGGAGAGAGATCCCCTAAGGTTGGTACAGAGGGAGGAGGGTAACTTCTTTGGGTTAGGCATCCCTGGAAGAGGCTTCGCAGTGAGGTTAAAATGGTGATCAGAGATAATGGGAACTGCAGATGCTGGAGAATCCGAGATAACAAAGTGTGGAGCTGGATGAACACAGGAGGCCAAGCAGCATCTTAGGAGCACAAAAGCTGACGTTTTGGGCCTAGACCCTTCATCAGAAAAGGGGGAGGGGGAGAGGTTCTGGTGAGACAGTCAGGATTGTTTTGGCTATCATCAGCAATTTCTGTTTTGATTTCATATTTCCAGCATGCACAGGACGATCCAAGGCTTCTGCCGCACACCCTGCGTGTGTGGGAATGAGAGAGAGTGAGGTTGTGTGTTCCATGTGCGTGTGTGTGTGCACGTGTGCATGTGTGTTTGTGGCTGTCTGTGTGTGAGAGTGTAGGTGTTTGTGCAGGTTAGTGGAGTCCAAGTGAGAGTGTGTGTGTACATGCGTGTGTGAGAGAGTGCGTGTATCCATGCTTGTGACAGTGTGCGTATTTGTGCTTGTGAGATTGTGTGTGTCTGTGTGTGTGTGTCTGTGTGTGGGTGGAACATCAGGTTGGGATCACTCTGATGTTATTATCAGACTGTCCCCTCCCAGTGATACCTGTGGTTTGTTTCTCTCCCTTGTGTGACAGTATTTATTCATTCGGCTGTCATGATTCAGAAACTTGCAATGGGAATCCTTGCATATTGTGATTGAAACTTACCAGCTCACTGTAGATAATTGCTTGTCGGGAAGTTGTTCATTGTTGCTCTGTAAGCTTGTAATTACATGGCTGTTTAATGAACTCCAATTATTGATTTCCAGTTATTTAACATTCGGTAATCTTGCCTAAGTGTTTAGTGAGAATATTACAGAGAGAGTAATAATTCAGTGGGTTAGTTGTGTGTGAACTGCCACTTGAGGTTCTCAATCACCCAATGGAGCAGGAAAATTTTAATTGTGTTCTTTCTCTGAAACATGATGTGTTTGTGGTTCCTCAAATACTGAAACCTTTTTGTTTCTGTTCCATTTTCAGTTTGATGGGGACAATATGTACATGAGTCTGACAGATGCCAACCAGGATTACCTTCCTGCCAATCAAGTGAGTGAACAGAAGTTTATCATTCCCAACCTTCCCATTCCCCTCTTTCTTCTCTCATTTCGAATCCATGTTGTATAAATCCTGAGGAGGAGTTCGGCTTTCTGTCTAGGTGGGGTGCTGATGAATTTCACAGCGGGACACTCCAACCAGGAGCAAATCCACTGCTGAGACTCATGGGCCTTGTTTTTAGATAAATCTGCAGTTTTCTTCACGTTGATCAGGGGCTTTGCATTCCTAAAAAACCGGCTTCAAAATGCATTGATAATGTGCAAGGCAGCCAGTTCCTGCACACAGGAATGCCTCTCTGCTACCTCGCTCTGCATTCACCCCCACATCCCACCCAGTAAGCAGCTCAGCTAACCCCACCCCTGAAAGGGGGTATGTGAGGGCCAGGCAGATAGTGAACCTGACCTCAGTATCCCTGCTCATGCTAAACAATAGGATCAATCTCTTCAGGGCTGAGTGGCCTCAGACAGTAGTTCATCATTGCAGCCTCTGGACCCGAGGATTGCTGGCTTGATCAGGTTGCCAACCCTTCAGGGTTTGCCGAGGAGTCTTCAGGAGTTAGAGACATATTGCAGGAACCACAGGAAAATCATAGACCAGGCACTAAAGAAACTGGCATCAATTTTCCCAGAGCAGTTTTGGCTGGTGGTTATAGGTGAACTGCCAATCAGAAAAAGCTCGCTTGTCTCTAAAGTCCAAAATTACCAATCGGTCACCTTGCTTTGCAATCTCCAGGGAAGGAAGGTGTGAGACAGATGGCTGGGGTGGGTGAGGGTAGGGGAAGGGTGGGTTTTAGGAATGGTCAGTGGTAGGGGGAGTGCAACACCAGAAACTGGTGCAAGCAGCGGGAGCAACACTGCCTCTGAGCAGCAATTAAAGTCATCAGTGATTAATACTCCATGTGAATTTCTCGCTCACCTTCCATATGCTTTCACACTGCCTTCAGGAAGTATCCATACTCCCCTGCATTTCTGAAAGTTTATCTGCAAGGTTTTGGTTTTAAATGCATTGCATTTTCACAAATTTGGGTTCAGATCGTCCTTTATACAGCCTAGTGTGTAGATTGAGCTCGTTTCCATCAAAAAAGTGATTTCTGGCCTGAGTCCCTCTCTCCCTCTGTCTGCAATAGGGGGAGAATGATAGGTTCCTCATGGATTGAGTTCCCAACAGGGATACCCAATACATTTCACCCCAAAGCAGCACAGTCCTTCATGCAGTAATGGCCTGTCCCTCAAAGCACTGAGAAGAATTAAACGGTCAGAAGCTGTGATGACAGGCTGTATGCCTAACGGCCTTGTCAGTTGTGATTTTAACATGTTGGGGGGGTGGCCATGTAAGGCAGGTTGGGTCCTAGCCTGCTACCCTGCCCCAAGTTGTATATGACACCAATGTAAGCATAATTGATTGTTCCCTGTGTTCACTGCCCACACTGTAAAGCCTGAAGATTAGAAAGCCAGCTCCTAATTTGATGTTCATAACCCTGTACAATTGTCGGAAGTCCTCAGTATTCCCACACTCCAATCCTTTAGAAATCTGATGTTTACTTTTCTGATTGTTTCTGTAACTGCTTGCTAATTTGCAGTGTTGCTTGTATGTATATAAACAGCAACATTTAGAAGTTTCATAGCTTTGAAAAATAGTCTATGTTTCTATTTTTACTGCCTAAGTGAATCACTTCACACTTTCTCTCATTATCCTCTGTTAGCTACCTTGCTGCATGCTCATTTAAGTTGCAGATTTCTGTTTCTGCAGCCTCCTTACAGGTGTGTATTTAACTGGCTTTGTAATTCAATAAGGCTGGTCCACTTCATCTGTGTAATTATTATAGTTGAACAATATCTCAGACTGCAGCCCTGCTGCTTGAGGCACTCAACCAGTCACATAGTATAAACCTGAAACTGCCCATTTATCTTTCTGCTTCATCCCTGTCCATTAACCAATCCTCTTGTTTTTGCCCATGTATTAACCCCACCACCACCTGCATGAACCTATAATAAAAACCAAAAGAACTGCGGATGCTGTAAATCGGAAATTGCAGGAAAATCTCAGCAGGTCGGGCAGCATCTGTGGAGAGAAATCAGAGTTAACGTTTCAGGTGTCCATGGGCCTTTATCTTATGGATTAATCATTTGTGGCATAATACCTTTTGGGATTCCTAAGTGTACAACATCTCCTGGTTCCCCTTTATCTAACCAACTTATTTCACCCCTAATAAATTACAACCATCACCATAAATTACAATATGGAGAAAAAGATGCTGAGTGGTTGCCAAGTCAACTCTAATTGCCTAAGGCAATGCTAAGGAGAGGCAATGGGGATCTATGGACTCCCTAAAGTCCAGAGATAATGGGAACTGCAGATACTGGAGAATCCAAGATAACAAAGTGTGGAGCTGGATGAACACAGCAGGACAAGCAGCATCTCAGGAGCACAAAAGCTGATGTTTCGGCTCTAGACCCTTCATCAGAGCATGGTGATCAGAGCTGATGGAGGGTTTAGACCCGAAACATCAGCTTTTGTGCTCCTAAGATGCTGCTTGGCCTGCTGTGTTCATCCAGCCCCACATCTTGTTATCCCTAAAGTTCAGAGTAGTTTTTTTTAAACAAGTGCAAGCCTTGGCTTTTGTCCTTTTGTTTTCAGAGAACGAGTCTCTGCATTTGTAAGTATATCATTTGAAACAAATCTATATGAGCTTGGCTGACTATATTTAGTCGGTTGTTAAGGTAATATATTAGCACATTTAGGATTAATCAGCAAGTGTTCTCAGTCATAGAATTACCTCTTAACAGCAGACAGTTTGTTTTGGGGTTTACAAGCAGAGTTATGTTGGGAACAGCGGGTACTCTGCCTGATACAAACGATCTAAGGAAAAATAAGGAGGGATCCAGAGCTCAGTGACAGTGTCTGTTATGACCAAACTCTGGGTTAAGTCCGACCTGCCCCAGATCTTTGTCCTCACGCATTTGAACAGGTCAAAGAAATTCTACGTACACAAGCTCACACATCACCATACATTTTCTTTCTGTTAGGAAGGAATCTGTGGAATTCTTTACTGAAGAGAGCTGCCAAGACTGGGTCATCAAGTATATTCATGGCTGAGAGAGGCTGATTTTTAATCAGCGAGTAGAATCGAGGGTTAAGGGGAAAAGGCAAGAAAGTGGACTTCAGGATTGTCGGATCAGCCACGATCTCATCGAGTGGTGGAGAAGACTCGATGGGCTGAATGGCTGACTTCTGCTCCTACATCCTTTGAACATGCTAATCTACTTGATCAGCCATGTTCCTGGCCTCATTCCCATACTGAAACCTATGAACTATGTTCCTCCATGGTGTGGTAGGCACAACATGGATTTTGGGGCTTAAAGCCACCTCCTGTTGGTGGCATCACCTCCTGTGCCACTTGTTAATCCTTGCTGACATCCTCACTCATCAGTATGCCGTCATGTGACTTTGGATGTGACTGGGAATGAAGCTGGGGTTGACGAGTCTGGCCTGGAACGTCAAAGTCCAGCCTCACACATATGGAGTGGATTCCAGCCTCAATCACAGGAGGAAAGCCCAATTTCTTCTGAACTGGATTGAGCATAATAACAAGGAGCAAGAATAGGCCATTCAGCCCTTTGAGCTTGTTCCATCATCTAATATGAACAGGGATGATCTCATCTCAGTCTTAACTCCATATTCCTGCCAGCTCTCTGTAACCTTCCAACCTGTTACTAATAAAAAATCTATCTTCTCCTTAAATTTACTCAATATTCCAGCATCCACCACACTCTGGGAGTATGAATTCCACAGGTTCATGACCCTTTGAGAGAAGTAATTTCTCCCCATCTCTGCTTTAAATCAGCCATCCTTATCCTAAAACTGTGACCTCTTGTTTTAGGTTGTCCCACATGAGGAAACATCCTCTCGATGTTGCTTTGTCAATCCCCTTTAGCATCAGCTGTACCTCAATTAGATCTCCTCTCATTGTTCTAAACTCCAGAGCGTATGGGCCTAAACTGTTCAATCTCTCTTCATAAGAGAATGGAATTAGTTAAAATATTGTCCTTCCAGGGCACTATTTCCAAATGACCCTGCTCAGAGGTATTATATCACACTCTGAGCCAAGATGACCCAGCTGAGAGTTGGAGACACTATCACTGCTCCAGTCAGAGCTCACTCAGAGCGTGTTTGTGAAGATTTGTCACCGTGTTAACACGCAGAATGACACTGCTCACCTCACAAAGTGATGGAAATTGTAGAAGTGTTTCTCAACCAACCCCCAGCCAGTGATATCATCCTGCGTAACCCAATCAAATCTTTGTGAACCTTGGACCTCTGAATTGACTGACTCGTAAAATGAGAGATGACATTTGGAGAAAGAATCTCTCTTGATGGTATCAGAAGTGACATCTGATCAAATTAGTGTGAACTTTTAACCCCACTCCCCCCCAAAATACACACAGCCATTGAAATGCACCTGAGGCCGGAGCATGGTTGCTATGACAACTACGCTAAGCCGGAAAGCTTACCCCATATCCATTCCAATCAATCAAAACAAAGGGATACTTCGTCTCTGTTGCCGCTACCAATGCTGTGTCGTTTGTCATATTTAACTGAGCATTTGGTCCCTCCTTCTACACCATTTTGTTCAGAGCTTCTCAGGCCCTGTGTTTAAGGAGGTGGGAAAGATAAACTAAGAATTGATAGATCTTTTAGTCTAGTATCTGTACAGGGACAAAGCAAATGGCCATTTGAACAAATAGGAGCACAGTTTGTAAAGCGCGAGTCAAGGCAGGCCAGCCTCATTGAACAATTTGAGGATGTGACTAACACATTAGATAAGGAACAAAAACAGAAATTGCTGGAGAAACTCATCAGGTTTGGAAGCACCTGTGGAGAAAAAGCAAGATGCTGAACAGGTCAAGCAGAGGGAGCAGAAAATGAGATTTTCAGTTTGGAGTTCCATTTCACCTTGTGTCTGGTTTCGCAGTTAAACAAAGCAATGTTTCTGCCCAGAGGGCCTCTGTTATTTCCAGCAAACCTTTCTTTTGAAAATGTCAAATGTCAGTTCAAAGACAATATCCATTTCTCATTTAGCTTAGATCATGTTTTTCAAAACAAACACGAAACAATCTAATCTTTGAAACAACACAGCACTTCAATTATTTTTGTCCAAGACAGGGTGATTTTATTTTAAAAATTGCCAGGCCAGGGGGCAGGACAGCAGGAGAGTTTCAGGCACAGAGGCAAGTGCCAAATTTTGTAGCTTTTAATTCATTCATGGGACATGTGTGTCACTGACTGGGCTCAATATTTAGTGCCCATCCCGAGTTGCCCCTTGAGAAGGTGGGGATGAGTTTCCTTCTTGAACTGCTACAGTCCATGCATTGTAGGTTGACTCACAATGCCCTTAGGGAGGGAATTCCAGGAATTTGACCCAGTGACAGTGAAGGAGTAGTGATAGATTTCCAAGTCAAGTGTGAATTTTAATGTGGCTCTGATTATCTCATAGATCCTGTAGGATGTCTGTCTTTGCAAATATTTCGGAGGCTCAGAAATCAAAACATCAGCCCAGGACCTTCAGAGCTGACATGAGAATGCACTAATGAACATCACTTCCATTTCAGAGAACATGCCACCGTCTCTGGGCACAGATCAAAGGTCCATTCTCCACCTTTCTGCTTGGGGTACAGATCCACCCCAGCTGCCTCAATTCCTTCAGAAATCTCTCTGAGAGATTGTATCTCACTGAGACACCAGCTCCAGGGAGAACATGCCCCACTCGCCCTGGATACAAAGACCTCAAAGCTGCCAAATGGAAGCTGAGGCACTTCAGGCTCTTCAGGAAGTGATCACAAGGGACATGTTCTATTTCCTTCCAAGAATTATTAGAAAAATTCAATCTCAGGAAATGTCGTTTTCTCCAGGATTAGACGAAACAATGGCTTCTGTCCGACGGCAATGTTAACCACTTTACTGAGGGAAACTTCAAACATCTTAACCAAACAATTCAGCAGGGATAAAAGTGAAAGGATTTACTTCCTGCTTCTTGCTTGGCCGCAGTTTTAAATTTCGTTCTTGCCATTAACTCTTTCATGTGAGTAATTGGCACATTCCGATTCATATCCTCTCTTTTTTAATTAATTTGTGGGATGTGGTATCTCTGGTTGGGCCCAGCTTTCATTCTCCAATTCTTGGGAACGTAATAGTGAGCTGCCTTTTTGAATCACTATAATCCATGTGGGTTGACCCATAATACTATTACAGACGGAATCCCAGGATTTCGCCAAGCAACGCTGAAGGAACGGCGATATATTTCCAAGTCCGGATGGTGGGTGGTTTGGAGGGGAACTTGCAGGGGGTGGTGTTCCCATGTATCTGCTGCCCTTGTCCTTCTAGATGGAAGTGGTCATGGGTTTGGAAGGTGCTGTCTGAGGATCTTTGGTGAATTCTGTTTTATTTTTATGAGGACATTGTTGGCTAGGCAGCATTTATCACTTATCCCTAATTGCCCAGAGGGCAGTTATGCGTCAACCACATTGCTGTGGGTCTGATTCACATGTAGGCCAGACCAGGTAAGGATGGCAGTTTCCTTCCCTAAAGGGCATTAGTGAACCAGATGGGTTTTTCCCAACAATTGACAATCAATTCACGGTCATCATTAGACTCTTAATTCCAGATATTTATTAAATTCAAATTCCACCATCTTGCAGGATTAAAACCCAGGTACCCAGAGCAATACCTGTATTTGTGGATTAACAGGCCATCGCATCCCTAGATTCTTTTTATTGTTAGATATGGAAGTTGCTGATCCACATTTATTCCCTGGAAAAGGCGGAGGCACAGGGTTCTGACAAAGGGTTTCGGCCCGAAACATTGATGTCCCTGCTCCAACCTGCTGTCCTTTTCCAGCTGCACATTTATTGACTCTAGCTTCCAGCATCTGCAGTCCTTACTGTCTCTGGAAGCTGCCTTATTCAGTACACAGGATATTGCAGAGTCAATGGCAGTGTTACAGGACCAGGGTCATTATTGACCAGGCTGAGTTTGGACAACAGATCTTGTTCTTTAATAGATGTCAGTGAACTGATGGATCTTTCACAACAATTCCTTTTGCTTTAAATTCCAGATTTATTAAATTTGACTGAATTTAAACTTCTGCACGTGAATGTTGGGATTTCCAGATCATTACTGCATATTTTTGGATTACTAATCTAGTAATCTAAATATTCTGTCAGTGCAACACTGCGGGCCTCAACAGAGTGCTGTCAGGCAGAGGCCCAGTCAGTTCCCAAGCCCAGAACTTTGTCCCTAGGAGCACACACGGACTATAACTGTTTGGCAAGACAGACCACTTCCATCTTCCCTGGACAAAGCATTGGTCAAGCTTTAGAGCTGCCCAGATCCCAAAGAATGACTGGACAAATAATGAAATTGCTCCCAGCCACATCCTGCGACAGGATACATCACAAACAGAATCTCTTCCTGAAAGACAGTGGACCAGAGAAGTGAAGTCAACTCAACCTGGTTTGGAGACTTCTTGATTTCAGATGGAATCATGCTCCAGACTTAAAGCTCCACTTCCACTGAGGAGGCTGTGCAAGCTAAAGCAAAGCTGGCAAAATTGACCCTAATGTTGTTACAATAGTCCAACAAAAGCTAGCTGTGGAGATGATTGGAGAGAGATGGAGAAAATAGTTATTTGTTAGCTCGTCGAGCTGGTTGTTCCATGGTGTGCAGACATTCCTACCCCAAAGTTTCAATTAGAGGTCGCACTGATGATGTTGCTTAGAAAGGCAACAAAATGTCTGCACACCACAGAAACATCTGGCTCAAGTGAGCTGACCAATACTCACATCCACAACCCAGACTATAAATTTTCACTAAGGTGGAGAAAGTTTCAGACTTAGATGGGGAGCAGGGCTAACAATATGCAGGGAAAGAAGCAATGGATGATTAGCTGGAAATAAACAACAAAGTAGAATGATAATGGTGAGAGATTTTACTTAGAGTTGTTGCAGTAAGGAGCAATGAATATCGAAAAAATAAATAGGGAAAAACACAGGAAAGGCAATTGGAGTCAATATCCTGAAGCACTTGATGTCAGGACTGAATGGTTTTGTGCATGAATGCACAAATTAAATCTGGAGAGGTGCAGGCGATACCAGTCCTAGAGTGGTACAATAATGGAGACTGTGTGAGAGATTTTTAACACATTCAAAGCCAGCCTATTCCATGGGGTTTCAACCAAACCCTGGGGCTCTGTTTGTGCAGGTTTAGCAAAGCAACACTTTCAGGATGGAGCAAAAGGAGGAAGCTGATGTTGGTGAAGGTTTCTTCTGTGGGTCTTGTGTGTCACAGTGTGCTCCAGTATGGAATTAAGGCAGAATCCATCCTGATGGTGTTCAGAGCTTAGAAGCAAAATTGTGTTAATCTTGCTGTGTTTTGCAGGTAGCAAACAATAGAATTGAAATAAAATGTGGGGATGAGCAGATAGTTCAGTAGGATGATTAAGGACAGGAAACAACAATTTGTGGAGATACATAAACATTGTTTGACACATTTTAACAGCACTTTCGCAGAAGCAAGCAATCAGATGGATGGAGGAAATTTATCAGACATTTGAATGGAATGCACTAAATTTCAGATGGTATCTGGGGAGATGTCTCAGAAGAGGCTGTTTAGATAAATGTAGACAAATGTAAAAATTTTAATCAGGAGCATGGAAATGATTTGACAAACAAGAAACAAAATAATAGAGGCAAAATACTGAAATCTGAAACAACCACAGCCAATGCTGGAGAAACTCAGCGATCTGGCAACGTCAGTGGAGAGAAACAGAGTTAAGTTTTTGTGTCAGGTATGTGCCCTTCTTCAGGACATGACTCGAAATGTTAACTCTGTTTCTCTCACCAAAGAAACAAAGTGCATGTGTGTTAATTTCCAGAGGGTTGTAGATTGTGTAGCACAAGCTGGGGACGGTGCTTGGTCTGTGTTTGACCACAATATTCACACATTTTTCGATATCTGAAATTACAAACGCAAAGTTTCAATAAAGAGGGGCCAGAGGAACTACTTGAGGCAGAGACCATGAAGAAAAATCTGCCTAAATGCTAGAACCAGAGGGTGGTGCACAGCCATTTGACAGAGTAGAGGTAGTGGGATTAGTTTGGGATTGAAGCAGGGTTATAGGTAGAAAGTGGGGCAGAGGTAATAATTTGGGATTGATATGGGACCATGGAGAGAAAGTGCAGCAGAGGGATTAGATGGGGACTGATGCAGGGTTATGGGGGGAGAGGGATACATTTGGGATGTGTTCAGCAGAGAATGATGGTGCTGCAAGCAATTTTCATTCAGTGCTGATGGGTGTGTGGATGGCGTGTTTCTATTCAGTGCCAATCTGAGGTAGGATATTGATATTGATTCTCTAGCCTGGCAGAAACTGGGCAGTTTAAACTGAGTGACTGCCTTGTTGTCAGTAATGCCAATCCATCATTGATGTTTGTAACTCATGAGCCCATTGATTAATTGGAACACCAATTAAGATTAAAAGGCTTAAAAGCTGCACTGGTACCTCACCCAGTCAAAGTTGCACGACCCACAATATTGGCCCCAACAGAAACATCTTGGCCTTTGAACCCCCTCCCCCACCCTGTGCTGGATGTTTCCTGGGGGCTGGAAAACCATTAACAACAGCACTAACCCCCTACAGCACTACCCCATTCATTCAGTCTTCCTCATGTGTAAAGGTAAATGCAGTTAGGGTCTAGGACTGAAACGTCAGCCTTCCTGCTCCTCTGATGCTGCTTGGCCTGCTGTGTTCACCCAGCTCCACACTGTGTTATCCCTTATGGGCAGGCGATGGCTCAGTGATATTCTCACAGATCTTAATTCAGAGACCCAGGTAATGTTCTGGCAACTGGGGATTAAATCCCACCATGGCAGAGGGTGGAATTTGAAATCTGGAATTAATAATCTAATGATGACCATGAAACCATTGTTGATTGTTGGAAAAACCCACCTGGTTCACGAATGTGCTTGAGGGAAGGAAACTGCCACCCTTACGTGGTCTGGTCGACATGTGACTCCAGACCCACAGCAATGTGGTTGACTCTAAACTGCCTGCTGGGTAATTAGGGATAGGCACTAAATGGTGGCCAGTGTTCTGAGGAAGGGCATAATGTGAAATGTTTATCTTCAAATTCAACCTTGAAGAGCAAATTCCATTTTGAGAAGGTTCAGCAGCTGTTCCATTGTGTCATTGATCAGGAGCCCACTGGACCATCTCAGTGTTTTATATCTGACTCTCAGACTAAAGCTAAATTACTTGCACATTGCTGTGGAGACAGTGCTTATGACTGACAGCGGTGACACATAGATGTAGATCCATCTTCAGCGAGTAATGATGCCAACAATTGCAGTCATGTGACTCAACAGCTTTGACCATCCCTGAGCACATCAACCTCTGAGAGATGCCCACCTCACAAACACTGACTGATTACCAGGCTGTCAGCAAATAGTTCCTGTGTTACCTTTCTGAGAAATTCGCATCCATATTCCGAGGAGTCTTTATTGTAGAAAACAGAATGGAAATTTTACATCAGCTCCTGCCTGTTCTTTTGTCTTTTGTTAACAGACTTAAGGAAGAGAAAGTAAACCATATTAATGCCGTTGGGGCTAACTGAGAGTCTGTTGGTGCTGGGGTAGGGGTGGCAGGGTAGTGGGGTACAGGTGGCAGGGAGCTGGGGTAGGTGCAGGTGGGTGCGGGTCTAGGGGTGGTTGGGTGCTGGTGTAGGGGTGGATGGGTGCGGGTGTAGGGGTGGTAGTGTGCTGGTGTAGGGATGGTTGGGTGCTGGTGGAGAGATAGTTGGGTGCTGGTGTAGGGGTGGTTGGGTGCTGGAGTAGGGATGGTTGGGTGCTGGTGTAGGGGTGATTGGATGCAGGTGTAGGGGTGGTTGGATGCAGGTGTAGGGGTGGTTGGATGAAGGTGTAGGGGTGGTTGGATGCGGGTGTAGGGATGGCTGGGTGCTGGTGTAACGGTGGTTGGATGCAGGTGTAGGGGTGGTTGGGTGCTGGTGTAGGGGTGGTTGGATGTTGGGGTAGGGGTGGTTGGGTGCGGGTGTAGGGGTGGTTGGATGTGGGTGTAGGGATGGTTGGCTGCTGGTGTAGGGGTGGTTGGGTGCTGGTGTAGGGGTGGTTGGGTGCTGGAGTAGGGTTGGTTGGGCGCTGGTGTAGGGATGGTTGGGTGCTGGTGTAGGGTTGGTCGGGTGCTGGTGTAGGGGTGGTTGGGTGCAGGTGTAGGGGTGGCTGGGTGCAGGTGTACGGGTGGTTGGATGCGGGTATAGGGATGGTTGGGTGCTGGTGTAGGGGTGGCTGGATGCGGGTGTAGCGATGGTTGGGTGCTGGTGTAGGGGTGGAGGGTGCTGGTGTAGGGGTGGTTGGGTGTTGGTGTAGGGATGTTTGGGTGCTGGTGTAGGGGTGTTTGGGTGTTGGTGTAGGGGTGGTTGGGTGCTGGTGTAGGGGTGGTTATTTGCTGGTGTAGGTGTGGTTGGATGCGGGTGTAGGGATGGTTGGCTGCTGGTGTAAGCGTGGTTGGGTGCTGGTGTAGGGATGGTTGGGTGCTGGTGTAGGGATGGTTGGGTGCTGGTGTAGGGATGGTTGGATGCAGGTGTAGGGGTGGTTGGGTACTGGTGTAGGGGTGGTTGGGTGCAGGTGTAGGGATGGTTGGGTGCTGGTGTAGGGGTGGTTGGGTGCAGGTGTAGGGGTGGTTGGGTGCAGGTGTAGGGGTGGTTGGATGCAGGTGTAGGGGTGGTTGGATGCAGGCGTAGGGGTGGTTGCGTGCTGGCGTAGGGGTGGTTGGATGCTGGTGTAGGAGTGGTTGGGTGCTGGTGTAGGGGTGGTTGGATGCAGGTGTAGGGATGGTTGGATGCAGGTGTAGGAGTGGTTCGGTGCAGGTGTAGGGGTGATTGGATGCGGGTGTAGGGATGGTTGGGTGCTCGTGTAGGGGTGGTTGGGTGCTGGTGTAGGGATGGTTGGGTGCTGGTGTAGGCGTGGTTGGGTGCTGGTGTAGGGGTGGTTGGATGCAGGTGTAGGGATGGTTGGATGCAGGTGTAGGGGTGGTTCGGTGCAGGTGTAGGGGTGGTTGGATGCGGTTGTAGGGATGGTTGGGTGCTCGTGTAGGGGTGGTTGGGTGCTGGTGTGGGGATGGCTGGGTGCTGGTGTAGGGGTGGTTGGGTGCTGGTGTAGGGGTGGTTGGATGCAGGTGTAGGGATGGTTGGATGCAGGTGTAGGGGTGTTTGGGTGCTGGTGTAGGGGTGGTTGGGTGCTGGTGTAGGGGAGGTTGGGTGCTGGTGTAGGGATGGTTGGGTGCAGGTGTAGAGGTGTTTGGGTTTTGGTGTAGGGGTGGATGTATGCAGGTGTAGGGGTGGTTGGGTGCAGGTGTAGGGGTGGTTGGGTGCTGGTGTAGGGATGGTTGTGTGCTGGTGTAGGGGTGGTTGGGTGCTGGTGTAGGGGTGGTTGGGTGCTGGTGTAGGGTTGGTTGGGTGCTGGTGTAGGGATGGTTGGGTGCTGGTGTAGGGATGGTTGCTTGCTGGTGTAGGGGAGTTTGGGTGCTGGTGTAGGGGTGGTTGGATGCAGGTGTAGGTGTGGTTGGGTGCTGGAGTAGGGATGGTTGGGTGCTGGTGTAGGGGTGTTTGGGTGCTGGTGTAGGGATGGTTGGATGCAGGTGTAGGGGTGTTTGGGTGCTGGTGTAGGGGAGTTTGGTTGCTCATGTAGGGATGGTTGGATGCAGGTGTAGGGGTGTTTGGGTGCTGGTGTAGGGGAGTTTGGGTGCTGGTGTAGGGATGGTTGGATGCAGGTGTAGAGGTGTTTGGGTTTTGGTGTAGGGGTGGGTGGATGCAGGTGTAGGGTTGGTTGGGTGCAGGTGTAGGGGTGGTTGGGTGCTGGTTTAGGGATGGTTGGGTGCAGGTGTAGGGGTGTTTGGGTGCCGGTGTAGGGATGGTTGGATGCAGGTGTAGGGATGGTTGGGTGCTGGTGTAGAGGAGTTTGGGTGCTGGTGTAGGGGTGGTTGGATGCAGGTGTAGGGGTGGTTGGGTGCTGGTGTAGTGGAGTTTGGGTGCTGGTGTTAGGATGGTTGGATGCAGGTGTAGGGGTGGTTGGGTGCTGGTGTAGGGATGGTTGGATGCAGGTGTAGGGGAGTTTGGGTGCTGGTGTAGGGATGGTTGGGTGCTGGTGTAGGGGAGTTTGGATTGAGGTGTAGGGGTGGTTGGGTGCTGGGGGATGGATGGCTATGTTCCTGGGGTGAGATTACGGACCGCTGAGCAATGGATGGCCAGAGTGAGGTCAAACTCATGTTGGAAAAGTCCTGAGAGCAGTTTGACAAGATAAACGTACTCGTGTGTTTTAGAAACGGAGAAAACAGAAACAGGAGGAGGCCATTCAGCCCTTTGAGCACATTCCACCATTCAACATGATCATGGCTGATCGTCCAACTCAGTGCCCTGTTCCCATTCTCTCCCCATATCCTTTGATGCGTCTATTTGTAAAACCTTCAGGTTTTTGGAGGTCACCTCCACTGGACATGTGGAGTGGGTTAAGAGCCCTGATGAAGGGTTCGGACCAAAATGTTGACTTCCCTGCTCTGTCCTGCTGTGCTTTTCCAGCTCTACATTTATTCACTCTAGCTTCCAGCAGCTTCAGTCCTTACTATCTCCAACTTCCAAACCCACCATCACTTCCATCTAGAAGGACAAGGGTAGCAGATACATGGGTACACCATCCCTGCAAGTTCCCCTCTGAGCCACTCACCATCCTGACTTGGAAATATGTCACCGTTCTTTCACTGTCACTGGGTCAGAAACCTGGAATTCCCTCCCTAAGGGCATTGTGGGTCAACCTACAGGACACGACTGCAGTGGTTCAAGAAGGCAGCTCACCCCCACCTTCTCAAGGGATAGCTAGGAAAGGGCAATAAATGCTGGCCCGGACAGTGATGCCCACATCTCATGAATGAACAACATCAAATTAGGTCCAACTTGATACAGAAGAGAGCAATAGGAAACAGTGAGGAGAGAGAATGTTAGAGAGAAATATTTATGAGCAAAGTGGCCACTAGTTGAACCCTTCACAATGATGCATTGTGGTAAAGCCCACTTAGTGTCATTTCCAATTTAATAATCAAAAAGCAGCAGCAAACTGGAAGTGACAGTAACTGTGTTTGAGTGCAATATGACTGACTTTCCCCTCCACGGTTCCAGGGCAGCCGTCCAGACTGCATTTTACAGGAGAAATTATTACCTCACTATTGTATGCAAACATTCTCATCACGTTGCCAATCCTTCTTCAGTTGAAAGCTGGGGTCTCTCTTGTTACAAGTGTTTGCACACAGAGTCTGCTGATTAAACTGGAGACATATTCAGATTGAAGATGTAAGAAACAACTCACTGAGTCTTGGCGAAAATCTGAAACTTCACCAGTTTGGGCTGCTGTGAAAAATTTTGTCCGTCTCAGTTTTGTAAGAAAGGTCACCTGAGGATGGCTTGCTTTCATCAATTACTAAACAACAAACATTAACTGCTTAATTTTTGACTGGAGCAAGCTCATTGCTGTGAAGGGCCTTTTTCCTGTGCTCCACCGCTCCCTGACTACATACTTGTTAAAAATTTAACCAAGCAACAGAGTAATTCTCTTTCCTGCTGTTTTTTATTTGAAAGTGAATTTTGTCTACAGCATTCAATGGCTCCTTCTCTCACTGTCTCCCAGACTTTGCAAGGCACAGAGATTGTGAAGGCCACTTGGCCTGTATTATTCACGCATTTTGAGAGATTCCAATCTGTGCTCCATTGTAACATCCACCAAATCCTTGTGTGAATTCAGTGCATAGGCTCTGTGCTTTGATTTCACACTCTGACTAGGAATTTCTTAAAATGGTGTAACTGACAATGAAATTGCAGTGTTAGCAAAGGTTACATTGGAGATTTCAAAATATTAGCAGGGGAAATTCAGCTGTAGTGCAAAACCTGACATAAATCACTATCCAAAAGTTCCCATCAATATACACCAAACACCCCCGGTGTGCTGAACACATAGGTGTGAAATATGGCAGACTTTCAGGAAATGTTGGCTTTTGTGTGAAATCACCTTCTATCTGTCCTAGAATTACCGTTTATTAGTTTGGATCCCTAGTTCCACACCCATACCACAAAGAAATACTCCAGAGTAACACTTTCTACAGTGTTGACAATCTTATTCACACTGATATGGCTACTTCCTTCTCTATCTCTGCGTGTTTATGCTTTGCATCAGCCCAAGTTCCGGAAACGTATGCTAGCGGACATTCCTTTCTGCTGGGCCATGTGAGTCAACACTATCCTGATACCACATCTTACTTGGGATTATAGTGTCCCAAAACCTTAGACAATGAAAGCTACTGTTTCACATCTCTGAAAGCTACATCTTGGCTCCAAGACCACTTCCAAGGCTGATCTTTTTCAAGAGCAAATGTAAGGGTGGCAGGATGGATGCCAGGCTACCTATGAACTTTCCGTAACAATTTACTAATTTATGGAAAGATCTAAGCTCCAGTACAGATGTGGGAGATGGGGCACCTTTGAATCCCTCAGATTGCATTCCAATGGGTGTAACCTGATGTATTAATGACTGGTCACATGGCATTGGTCAGTCTGATGTAGCGCCTAATCTTTGGGAACTATTGTTCAATGCATCAATGACCTTCCCTCCATCATAAGGTCAGAAGTGGGGATGCTTGCCAATGATTGCACAGTGTTCAGCACCATTCACAACTGCTCAGATACAGAAGCAGTCCATGTTCACATGTAACAAGATCTGGACATTATCCAGGCTTGGGCTGACAAGTTAAAGTAACATTTGAGTCACACAAATGGCAGGCTATGATCATTTCCAACAAAAGAAATCTATTCACAGTCCTTTGATATTTAATGGTGTTACCTTCACTGAATCAAAATCCTGGGGGTTACCATTGACCAGGAATTCAACTGGACCCACCACATAAACACTGTGGCTAGAAGAGCAGGTCAGAGGCTGGGAATACTGTGGCGAGTAGCTCACCTCCTGACTCCCCAAAGCCTGTTTACCATCTACAAGGCACAAGTCAGGAGTGTGATGGAATACTCCCCACTTGCCTGGATGGGAGCAGCTCCAACAACACTCAAGAAGCTCAACACCATCCAGGACAAAGCAGCCGCTTGATTGGTACCACATCCACAAACATCCCACTCCCTCCACTACTGACACTCAGTAGCAGCAGTGTGTACCATCTACAGGATGCACTGCAGAAACTCACCAAAGATTCTCAGGCAGCACCTTCCAAACCCACGACCACTTCCATCTCAAAGGACAAAGGTAACATACATGGGAGCACCACTTCCTGCAAGTTCCCCTCCAAGCCACCCACCATCCAGATTTGGAAATATCTCGGTGTTCCTTCAGTGTCACTGGGTCAAAATCCTGGAATTCCCTCCCTAAGGGACATTGTGGGTCAACCTACAGCAGGAGGACTGCAGTGGTTCAAAAAGGCAGCTCAGCCCCACCTCTTCAAGGGGCAACTAGGGATGGGCAATAAATGCTGGGCCCAGACAGCGATGCCCAGGTCCCATGAATGTATAAAAAATCCCTGCTACACAAATCGTAGAAGGTGATACAGACGGGTGGAGGAATGTGTTAGGAGGCTGCCAGCTGTCTTTGTAAAGGCTTGAAGTACAATTACAGGGACGTTATGATGAATCTTTAGGAAGAGAAGATTTGAAATTTTTCCACTGATTTAAAGGAAAGAGAATACAAAGACAATGTTTAAAAGACATTTGGACAAGTACATGAATAGGAAAGGTTTGGAGGGACATGGGCCAGGAGCAGGCAGATGGGACTAGTTGGGATAAGACTATAAAACCAAAAGACCATAAGGCATAGGAGTGGAAGTACGGCCACTCGGCCCATCAAGTCCACTCCGCCATTTAAATCATGGCTGATGGGCATTTCAACACCACTTCCCTGCACTCTCCCCGTAGCCCTTGATTCCTTTTGAGTTCAAGAATTTGCCGATCTCTGCCTTGAAGGTATCCAACGTCCCGGCCTCCACTGCACTCCATGGCAATGAATTCCACAAGCCCACCACTCTCTGGCTGAAGAAATGTCTCATTTCCATTTTAAATTTACCTCCTCTAATTTTAAGGCTGTGCCCACGGGTCCTAGTCTCCCCGCCTAACGGAAACAACTTCCTAGCGTCCACCCCTTCTCAACCATACATTATCTTGTAAGTTTCTACTAGATCTCCCCTCAACCTTCTAAACTCTAATGAGTACAATCCCAGAATCCTTAGCCATTCATCATATGTTAAACCTACCATTCCAGGGATCATCCATGTGAATCTCTGCTGGACACGTTCCAGGGCTAGTATGTCCTTCCTGACGTGTGGGGCCCAAAATTGGACACAGTATTCTAGATGGGGCCTAACTAGAGCTTTATAAAGCCTCAGGAGTGCATTCCTGCTTTTTTATTCAAACCCTCTTGAGATAAACGACAACATTACATTCGCTTTCTTAATTACGGACTCTACCTGCGAGTTAACCTTTAGAGAATCCTGGACCAACACTCACAGATCCCTTTGCACTTCTGATTTGCGAATTTTCTCACCATTTAGAAAATAGTCCATGCCTGTATTCTTTTTTCCAAAGTGCAAAATTTCACATTTACTCACATTGAATTTCATCAGCCATTTCCTGGACCACTCTCCTAAACTGTCTAAATCTTTCTGCAGCTTCCCCACCTCCTCAGTACTACCTGTCTGGGGTGGTGTATAAATCAGGGAAGTCTCGCTGTAACAATGCAGGGCTTTCAGTGAGGCCACACCTAGAGTTGTCAGTCCAATATGGCTCATCTCACTTCAGGTGGGAATTAGAAATCATTCAGAGACAGTTCATTTGCTGATTTTGGCAATAAGAGGTGTGTCTTATGTGGAAACGTTGAGCAGGTTGGGCCTGAACACTTTGGAGTTTAGAAGAATGAGAGACAATCACAGGCAAACATAAGATTCTGCATTGACCTGGCAGAATGGATGCTGAGGCACTCTCGAATGGGGCACAGTTTCAGAATGAGTTGTGCCCTCTGAGTGACACTGGTGTCTGTCACTCTCTCCCACAGAGAGCAGTGGGGAGCGTAGGTCAGAGATAATGGGAACTGCAGATGCTGGAGAATCCAAGATAATAAAATGTGAGGCTGGATGAACACAGCAGGCCAAGCAGCATCTCAGGAGCACAAAAGCTGACGTTCCGGGCCTAGACCCAAAGACGATACTCTTAGGGAGTGTAGGTCATTGAGTTTTGCTTTATTCTTTCACGTGATTGTGAGTAAGACAAGCATTTATTGCTCATCCCTAAACACCTTTGAATGGACTGGTTTGCTCAACTATTTCAAGGGACTATAAGAGTCAACCACATTGCTGTAGGTCTGTACTCACATTTCATAAAATCCCCACAGAGCGGGAGCAGGCTATTCAGCCCATCATGTCAACACTAATCATCCAAGGAGCTTCCCACCTGAATCCTATAGCCCTGCATTCCCCCTGGCACCAGGAAGAAACCCACTCGAACTCAGAAAATGTGCAAACTCCACACAGACAGTCACCCCGGGCTGGGATTGAACCCAGGTCCCTGATGCTGTGAGGCAGCAGTGCTAACCGCTGAGCCACCGTGCTGCCCCGAAAGGACATTAGTGAACTAGATGTTTTTGTTCTGACAATAAATGATCTTTGTGATCATCATTGCTGAGGCTAGCTGCTTTTTTTGTCCCCAAGGGAAAATCCAGATTCAAAAATAAAGATGAAACCTGGAAATGAATGTACTATTTAAACTGGGCCTTCATTTAGAGGAATGCAGTATAGTCAGATGTCATCTGCAAATGCTACCATTTCCCTCTCTCTCTCTCTCTCTCTCTTGAGAGAGATATTCTAGATTTTATGAATTGAATTCACATAAATAATGTATATGAATAAATACCTCCAGCAACTGTGGTCGAATTTGAACCATTGTCCCCAGAACATTAACCTGAGCCTCAGGATTAATGAGATAACAAGGTGGGGAGCTGGATGAACACAGCAGGCCAAGCAGCATCTCAGGAGCACAAAAGCTGACATTTCGGGCCGAGACCCTTTTATGAAGAAGGGTATAGTCCTGAAACGTCAGCTTTCCTGCTCCTCTGATGCTGCTTGACTTGCCGTGTATATCCAGCTCTATATCTTGGTATCTCAAATTCTCTAGCATCTGCAGTTCCTCCTATCTCAGGATTACTGCCTAGTGACATTACCACTGTCTTCCCTAAATGTGTTATTTTGAGACTGACTGAAACAGAATTTTGACCAATGAGGGAGTCAGGAACAATGGAGAACAGACGGGAAAGTGGAGTTGAGGCCACAGTCAGGTCAGTTAAATTGAATTGAATTAGCTTTACTGTCAAATGTACTCAAATGAATACAGTGAAAAGTTTACAGTCACTGCATTACAATACCATCTTAGGTTCAAAGGTACCTGGGTACAGACACTTAAAATCAAATTCTTAGAAAGCAAAATAAAGGTTAGAAAAGTAAAGAAATAAATAGCCCAGCATTATAGGCCGTAGGAATAAATTGGAAAAATAAAGAAGGAAGAAGTTCAGAATGATCAGTCTTTCTAACCCAGTCCATGCTGTCACCGAGCCTCATGAAGGACATCCACCATCTCACCACTACCTACACCAAGCCCCACCAACATAGGAGTCGCCCACATACAGCACCATCTTTGAGCCGTGGGCCCACTTCACTGACACCACTGAACCCACGTTCGCCCCACAACCAAGTCATGATTGTATTGAATGGTGCAGTCAGCTCAATGGGCCAAATGGCCTACTCTTACTCCTGTCCCTTGCCTTATTACAATTCTAAATTCAATCTGCCATTCTTCCACCCAATCCCTTCTTTCTCAGTGTTCTATCATTTCTGAGCTCTTCTCATCAATTCCAGTTTACTCTGAATTTGGTTTCTTCTTCAAATTTGACCAATTTGAGATCTGCAAAGCTGCAAAACCATCCCTTTATAGCTCCCGCTATCTCTTGCACAAGCCTCTCTGTTCCCAACATTAGGATCCCTGCGAGGTACAATGGGAAAAAGATTATTTCCTGCACAATGTGAACAAAGGAATTGAAATAGCAAGCAGGAAAGCCTTACACTGGACAAAGAGAACAGATTCAGCTTCCCAGAGAGCTCTGACCTTCAAACCAAAAGGTTAAATTTTAAATTGAAGAGTTTAAAATTTACAATTCATATTTACTTAAATGGCAAGTGAGCACATCAAGCCTGCCCAGCCAAATATAAATAATCTGGGAACGAAAATGAAAAACAATATCAGGCATCTACAAGATGGCACAATTGAAATGATATGTGGTCTGCAGTGATACACAGCAATTCCCTATCTGCGTGGGCTGAATTGAAAAAACTCTATTAAAAAACACTTGAATGAGTGAGCAGAGAATTCATTGCTGGTGATCTATGTGGCTGAGCCAATATTAAGAGTCAGATTGTTGCCGACAAAATTGCTTCTTTGTATTCATCTATCTTTCCTGAAAAACCCAGGGAATTATTTGAAATCTTAGTCACACCCTGATATATATACAAATGAACCTCCAATTTGCATACAAATTTTGAGGAGTGTTCGCTATTGGAACAGACAATGTAGCAGGGAATTAATCTTGATTAATGGAATTAAATTTTCTGTTTGATGACATTTTTTGACCAGTTTCTTGGTTCTTGTTGCTGAAGCCTATACTGGGCTGGGCCATGACTGTACCGTGTCTCCGAATGTTTGTTCTGTTTGGAGTTTTGTTGCGCTGTTTTTCTCCGCACCTCCCCCATTCACTCTCCTTTTCCAATTGGGTCCACAGGCTGCATGGAGAGCCTGAAATCACTATGGCAACAGCTGATTCCACTCCACAATTCAGCAGCTTCTTAAAGACAACAGTCTTTCCTGCAGTTGGTTATTGTGGGCCCAGACACATGTGTCAACAGAGAGGTGCAAAGTACAGAATCCACTTACTTAGCAACTTCGGAGAGAATACCTGCAGCAGTGTCTTTGAGGAAAGGAGAAAAACAATCTAACATCTAAAAATCATCACATTTCCGACTGGAATGACCACCATGGGTGCCTGGCTGTAACAGATCCAATGGGAGCCAATGCACAGTCCCTGTGGTCACTTGGAGAGTCTGGGATCAGTGACCCTGAGCAAATTTAGGAATTCATTTTGTGATTGTAATAAAGCAGGCTGTTCCCTGATTGGGTGTTAATCTGGTGCGATCTGGTAGCCCTGGCTGATAGAATAAAAGGTTGAGAGTCTGATACCCTGGTACCTGACTCTGAATGAATCCTCGAGGACTATTTGGGTCTAATTTACTGATTGGATAACTGGTCTCTGTAGAGACATTTCAATATCGGCCTGGGTTCTCTCAGATTACTTTCCTCAAAAGGTTGTGAATGTGTAAAATTCACTCCCTGAGTGCGCAGTGGATGCTGGGACACTAAGTAAATTTAAGGATGAGATAGACAGATTTTTAATCAGCTGCTGGTTGAAGGGGTACGGAGAGCGGAGTCCAATAAAAACTGCGGATGCTGTAAATCAGGAACAAAAACAAAGTTGCTGGAAAGGCTCAGCAGGTCTGGCAGGAGGAGAAAACAGAGTTAACGTTTCGGGTCCAGTGACCCTTCCTCAGAAGTGCAGTTGAAGTTTAGATAACAAAGTGTGGAGCTGGATGAGCACAGCAGGCCAAGCAGCATCTTAGGAGCTCAAAAGCTGACGTTTCAGTTAGTAACCCTAACCCGCCCTTTTCTGATGAAGGGTCTAGGCCCAAAACGTCAGCTTTTGTGCTCCTGAGATGCTGCTTGGCCTGTTGTGTTCATCCAGCTCCACACTTTGTTATCTCGGATTCTCCAGCATCTACAGTTCCCATTGTTTTCGAAGTTGAGATGAGATATGCCATGATTTTAATAAATAGGAGCAGGGTCAAGGGACTCAATGGTCTTCTCCTAGTTCCTGTGTTAATGTGTTCCTGCACTTGATCACTATCCAACCGGCCATCACACAAAGCTGGTGCATTGCTGTTGTGAGAAACAGGAGAGAACATGGACCAAGCTGTTAAATGACCCAGGGACACTCTGAGCGACACCCGAAGGAGTAGGCTGTCAGGAGGGATGGACAGTGTGACTGACACAGAGAGTGAGGGGTAAAAACAAGGAAAGAATACCTTAGCTTTATTCTGTTGGGCCAGAGTTCACTGGATCATCTTCAGCCTTAGATTTGAAAACAATATGCATTCCCTATGGGGTGTCACCTGTACTTGACGTACCACAGAAAACCCAAATAATAAAATAGATTTCAGAATGCTGCCCTGCAGAGGGCTGTCAAAACTCCGTCATTAATTATATTCAGCGCTGAGAGAGACAGTTGTTTTTTTAATCGGGAAGGGAATTAAGGCCTATGGGAAAAGGCTGGAAAGTGGAATTGAGGATTATCAGGTCAGCCACGATCTCATTGAATGGTGGAGCAGACTCAATGGGCTGAATGGCCTACTTCTTCTCCTATCTCTTATGGTCTAACATCGTTTCTTATTGAACAATATTGATGCATCCATTAAGGTGGCTGTAGAGATCTTCCTCATAGTTAATTCCTGGGCTCAGGGCATGTTACCTACAACTCTCTTTCTTCGCTGACTGGTAAGCTTTCACTTTTGAACTTCCTTCCCTTAAGTCAAATCTCCTCATTGTTTATTCCATCTTCTTCTTGATGCACATGAATAATTAAACAGCCACCACAAAAGGCACAGCTGAGGTGAAATGTGAGAGTCTGATTTCACAACAATGTGCACCCCAGTACAGTACAAAGCACGACATGCCTCGCTGCAATGTGATGTATTATCCACAACAGTAGGCCATTAGAATATGCCCCCAATTAAAGAAAATAATGTATATTGGGGTAAGGAAGGGCTGCCAGAGGGCTGGCTATTTGAAACAGAAGAATCAAACTGACATCATTAGTGCCACCAACAAAATCCTCCAGCATCTGCAGTTCCCATTATCTCTGAACAAATTGCATGTTTTGTGGCAGATCATTGAATCCCTACAGTGTGGAAGCAGGCCGTTCAGCCCATCAATTCTATACTGGCTCTCCAAAGAGCATCCAACCCAGAACTTCCCTGTCCCCTATGCCTGCACTTCCAATGGCTAATCCACTTAACCTGCACATCCCTGGCAACTGCGGGCAACTTAGCATGGCCAATCCACCTAACCTGCACCTCTCTGGACTGTGGGAGGAAACCGGAGCACCCGGAGGAAACCCACGCAGACGCGGGGAGAATGTGCAAACTCCACATAGAGAAGGGTGGAATAGAACCTGGATCCCCTAGTGCTGTGAGGCAGCAGTGCTAACCAAGGTGGGCTCTGTGTCATGTGGAGCTGGAGGAACACAGCAGGCCCAGCAGCATCAGAGGAGCAGGAAAGCTGATGCTTTGGGTCATTTCTGAAGAAGGGTCCGGACCTGAAACATCAGCTTTCCTGTTCCTCTGATGCTGCCCGGCCTGCTGCGTTCCTCCAACTCCACACTGTGTTGTCTGTGACTCCAGCTTCGGCAGTTCTTGCTGTCTCGGACTCTGTGCTGTGACTCTTTGAACTGAGCCATGAGGTCTTAAACATTGAGGCACACAGGTGTCTAAGGGCTACTGCCAACAACATGACATTGCCAAAACTGCAACACCTCCACCAGAGCAGCATGACCAACAGTGCAGAACCTCCAATAGTGCAGCACCTACAAAAATGCAACAACTCCCACAGTGTGTCTGAGCAGTAGATAACAGAAAGATATCCACGATGGAGAGAGGGCAAACGGCTGCCTGGTCATTGAGTACTGAGATAACTGATATTGAGACAGAAGACAGAGTAAGAGATATTCACAATAAAAGCCAGAACTTGTCCTTCTTTCAAGCACTTTGTACTCAGGTTTCAAACTGGGATCTGTCCACCCTTACAGGGAGCTGTGGTTAACGTTCTACAGTTTCTATCTTTCCATTTCAAATGCTGGTGAGTGACAGGCTGTGGTTTTGAGATTTCCCTGAGCATTGCAGCCCTGCAAAATGAGTTCAATCCAACTCTCCTTACACCATCTTTAGAAAGGCCCAGTTAGATACTAAACCTTGGAGCTAACATATGCACCCAGTATCCCGTAGACCTTATGATAGTGTTGTTGTGGGACAGGTTCTGAATTACACCTCAACTGTTTTGTTCTCAGATCATTGGGGCGGGGGATGTAAAATGAAACAGGGCAATAGCGGATCACAATGGCATCCAGCACCTTCCAAACCCACTTCCATCCAGAAGGACAAGGGCAGCAAGTACATGGGAACACCACCCCTTGCAAGTTCCCCTCCGAGCCTCTCACCATCCTGACTTGGACATTTATCGCTGTACTTTCAATGTTGCTGGGTTAAAATCCTGGAATTCACTCCCTAATAGCTCAACCTGCAGCACATGGAGAACAGCGGTTCAAGAAGGCAGCTCCTCACCACCTTCTCAAGGGGTACCTAGTCTATGGGCAATAAAAGCTGAACCAGAAAATGATGCCCAGGTCCCATGAACAGACAAAAGAAAAGCGACACTGAGCCTCAAAATTGGAAAATTCAGTAGCAGAATTACTAGCCTAAAATCTTCCTTAGCCAATACAATCTCAGTGCAACAAAACAGTTTTGTTCTTTCCATTAAACTGATTTCCTTAATATATTTAAGAGCACTAACCTGCTTTGGTTTTATTAGTGAGACTGAGAATAGGTTTACCATTAAAAAAATAAGCATTTTAAACTCATGTCATTTCCTTGACCTGTGAGTAACCTGATTTTAAATCACTGAAGATAAATGTCGATACTTTGATATACTGAGCCAGTACACCGAACCATAAACTCATCAGTTTCATGGTGAGTGATACACTTTTTAAAACATGTAATCCTTGATTGACCAGCTCCGAAACACTTCACTCAGACATGAAGTCTTGTGAGGAGCAGCACTTGGTCAGAATGCCCTGAGGTGAATTTTGAACGGATTCACTTGAGTTTCAGCTGTTCCAGACAAAATTTGATGAAACTATAATAATTGTTCACTACGGTTTTTTAATTTTTGACATTTTAAGGAAACATTTTTTTACACTTAACTCCTATTTCTCTGAATTAATTGGATTCATGATCATTCTTTGGAGATTTTGACTTCTCCACAATTTTTAATGCATCTTTGTTTGATTCTGGAAGGTTTGGATTAGCTAAATGCAGATATTTTTGTTATTGGGCTTTGTTTTCCAGAATTTTTGATGCATTTTAACTTCTTTAAAAGCCAATGTGTTGATGTTGATTAATAATTTACCTGTGCTAGGCTCTTAATGTTCTTATTTTAAACTTGGACATTTTTACATGCACTCCTTGTTTGGATTTCACAACAAACCTGGTCCAAGTATAAACAGTGGCAAGTGCCTCTTATGTCTTCTTGTCAAGTTTGAAGCTCTGCTCATGTAGGGAACATCTGGAACATTCTAACAAAAATAATTTTAGAATTCTGCCATTTGTGAAACTCATGCCCCTCAATCCAAAATGTGAGTTACAATGCTGGCAGAGACTCATTTCATTGTTATATGAGACAGATTTAATGAAAATCAAACTACCACAAGTCAGGAGTGTGATGGAATACTCCCCACTTGTCTGGATGGAGACAGCTCTATCAACACTCAAGAAGCTAGACCCCACCCAGGACAAAGCATCCCGCTTGATTGGCACCACATCCACAAACATCCCACTCCCTCCCCCACCGACGCTCAATACAGCAGTGTGTACTATCGACAAGGTGCACTGCAGAAATTCACCAGAGCTCCTCCACCAAAGGTGTATCCTAAGCAAACAATGTTTTCACCAGACCAGAACTTTTTAAAAATCCATTCACGGAACATGGATGTTGTTGGCTGGGCCACTGGGCCAGAGGTTGTGCCCTCGAGTCCTTGTCTCTCCCACCAATAGACACATCTTCCACCAGAGGAGATGGTAAGACTATAAGATGCGGAAGAAGAATTAGGCTATTCAGCTCATCTGCTCCCCCATTCAGTCATGGCTCGTATGTTTCTCAACACGATTCTTCTGCCTTCTCCCTGGAACCCTTGACCCCCTTTATTAATCAAGAACCTATCTATCTCTAATAAAAACCAAAAGAACAACAGCGTAAACAAAGTTGCTGGAAAATCTCAGCAAGTCTGGCAGCATCTGTGAAGTTAAAAACAGAGTTAACGTTTCAGGTCTGGTGACCCTTCCTCAGAACTGATGGTGGTTGGGAAAACGTCAGTTTATATGCAGAAAATAGGGAGGTGGGTGGGGTAGGGAGTAAACGATAGGATAGAGCCCAAAGAGAGAGAAAGACAGTTGGACAGACAAAGGAGTTGCTAATGATCAGGCTGGGAGGATGAACAGTTGTTAATGGGGACCGTTAGTGACTAACAACAGGGCGTGTGTAATAGCAGACTGTGTGGTAACAAGTCCTGGTGTGTGGGGTAGGGGGCTGGGACATGGGAGAGTTTAGGCTCTAAAATTATTGAACTCAATATTGAGCCCGGAGGGCTGTAGGGTTCCCAAGCGGAAAATTAGGTGTTGTTCCTCCAGCTTGCTCCTCTCCCTCGCTGGGCTTCATCTATCTATCTCTGTCTTCCACACACTCAATGACTTGGCCTCCACAGCCCTCTGCAGCGATGAGTCCCAATGATTCACCACCCTCTGGTTGAAGAAATTCCACTCCCTCCATCTCATTTCTAAAGAGTTGCCCTTTCACTCTGAGGTTGTGCCCGCGGGTCCTTGTCTCTCCCACCAATGGACACATCTTCTCCAGGTCCGCACAAGTTTTCAATCAGGTCCCCCCCCAACTCCATCACATACAGACCCAGAGTCCTCATATGACAAGCCTGAAGTTATTCTTGTGAACCTCCTCTGGGCCCTCTCTAATGCCAGCACATCCTTCCTTAGATACAGGACCCAAACTGCTCACAATATTCCCAATGTGGTCTGGCCAGATACTTATACAGACTCAGCAGTACATCTCTGCTCAAGTATACCGGTGCTCTTGAAATTAATGCTAGCATTGCATTTGCCTTCCTAACTGCCAAATGAACCTATATGTTAATTTGAAGAGAAACCTAATCTAGGCCTTCTAGGCCCCTTTGTGCTTCAGATTTCTGAAACATTTCACCATTTAGAAAATAGTCTATGCCTCTACCTCTCCTGTGAAAGTGCATAACCTCACCCTTTCCCACATTGCATTCCATCTTTGACCACTCTCCTAGACTGTCCAAGGCTTTCTGCAGCCTCCCCACTTCCTCAACACTACCTGCCCCTCCACCTATCTTCATGGCACCTGAAAACTTAGTAACTTTTATTTATTCATTCACTCATGGAATGAGGATGTCACTGGCCAGGCAGCATTTATTGCCCACTGCAAATTGCCCAGAGCACAGTTAAGAGTCAACCACATTGTTGTGGGTCTGGAGTCACCTGTAGACCAGATCAGCTAAGGATGGCAGTTTTCTTCCCTAAAGGGCATTTGTGAACCAGGTGGGTTTTTTCAGGTGGATTCATGGCTATCATTAGACTCTTAATTCCAGACTTATTAACATAAATTTAAATTCCACCATCTGCCGTGGCAAGATTCGAACCCAGGTCCCCAGAACGTTATTAGGGTCTCTGGATTAACAGCTCAGTGATAATACCACTAGGCCATCACCTCCCCATTATCCTCAGTTCCTTCATCCAGATCGTTAATGTATGATGTGATTAGTTATGGTCCCAACACAGACCCCTGTGGAACTCTACTAGCCACCGGCTACCACCCTGAATAAAACCCCTTCATCCCCACTCTCTGCCTTCTGCCAGTCCGCCAATCCTCTATCCATGCCAGTACCTTGCCCCTAACACCATGAGCTCTCATCTCATTTAGAAACCTCCTGTGGCACCTTGTCAAAGACCGTCTGGAAATCAAAATGGATCATGTCCGCTGGGTCTCCTTAGTCTAACAGATTTGTCAGGTATGACCTCCCTTTGACAAAGCCGCGCTGACTCAGCCCTATTTTACTGAGCACTCCCAAGTACCCCACAGTCTCATCCTTTATACTGGGACTCCAAAATCTTCCCAGTGACTGAGGTCAGGCTAACCGGCCTATTGTCTCCTGCCTCCCTCCCTTCTTAAACAGGGGTGTGACGTTAAACATTTTCCAGTCCCCTGGGACTCTCCATGTCTCTAGTGATTCTTGAAAGATCACCACCAACGCCTCTACAATCCCCACAGCGATTCCTTTCAGAACCCTGGGGTGTAGTCCATCTGGTCCAGGTGGTTTATCTACCTTCAGCCCTTTCAGTTTCCCCAGCATCTTCTCCTCAGTGATGGCCACTACGCACCTCTACCCCCTGACTCTTGTAAAGTTCTGATACGTTGCTGGTGCCTTCCCCTGTGAAAATTGATGCAAAGCTCCTCTTCAGTTCCTCTACCATTTCTTTGTTCCCCATTGCTACTTCTCCAGCCCATTCTCTAGTGGTACAAATACTCTTGTCTCTCTCTTATGTTTAGAATATTAAAAAGAAGTGTTTGAAACCTTCTTTTATATTATTAGCTAGCTTACTCGCATATTTCATCTTCTACCCCCTTATTGTTTATTTTTAATTACCCTCTGCTGGTTTTTAAAGCCTTCTCATTATTCTGGTTTGCCATTAATCTTCATCACATTAGATGCATTTTGTTTTGCTTTTATGTTCTCCCTGGCCTCCCTTGTCAGCCATGGTTCCCTCATCCTCCCCTTAGTCTGTTTCTCTCTCCTTGGGATGAATTGCTGCTGTTCCTCCCGAATTACTCCCAGAAACTCCCGCCATTGCTGTTCCATTGTCTTCCCTTCCAGGCTCCCCTTCCAACCAACTCTGACCAGCCCCTCCCTCATGTCTCTGTAGTTACATTTACTCAAGTAGAATACCGTTACATCTGATTCCAGCTCCTCCCTCTCAAACTGCAGTGTCAATTCTATCGTATTATGCTCACTGCTCCCTCGGGCTTCCTTCACCTTCGGCTTTCTAATCATGTCTGCCTCATTGCAAAGCACCAAATCCAGAACTGCCAGTTCCCTATTGGGGTCTACCACAAGCTGTTCAAGGTGGTGTCAGAGGTGTGAACACTGGAGGGTGCCAGCTGAGGCAACCTTGCCCAAATCCCCCCACCACATGACTCCCCGAAGGAAGGTACCCTGGAGCTGGCTGTCTGTAGAGGGGGTGACAAGATAACAGGAGAGAGCCAGTCTGCGCCATGCTGCGTCTGATACCAGTGCTCAATTATGGCGTGGTTCCTTTTGAGGAAATGTCCCACTCTAAAACATAGTTGAAGCTTTGCCCAGGTGTTTCATTACTCTTCCCTATGTGTCCACTCTTTGATCGATGTTGCCTGTTCCTTGGCAGTTTGGCCATCGCAGATCTGTTAGTGCTAACTTATCATATCTCTCCTAATTTACCAAGAACCGTCTGTAGGAATATCTGGAATGCATCTCCAGAAGGAGCATAAGGTCTTCAGTCATGTGCAGTGCCCCGAATCTATCGAGCACAAAAGAAGTGAATGCCTTCCTCAAACAGAGATTCAGCACAGCTCATTTACCTGTACATTTTACACTAATAATGCACCACTGAAGCCAGTCACTGAAATTGGAAAAGAATGGTTTAAGAGATCATCTATTGCTGATTATAATCTGGAATGTACAGACTGAATGCAAATCATTATGGGGAGTCTGAGGAAATATGAGTTTAAGGAATAACCTCAGAGCCTTGGGCAGTTACGAAGTCCCACAGTCTGGAAGTGGCTTTAATTCCAGTAAAGCCACATACATCATTTCACCAGTTTATACCACACTTTTCTCAGCAAATTATTCCCACAATGTTTTACAATAAAAAAACTAGCTGTGGTGTACCCACAAAGGATGATAAAAAATATTCTCTTTGTGTTACCATGAGGAAGGCTGATCTGTAAGAACATTAGGAAGTTTGGAATAGTGGAGGCTATTTTTCTAAAAGATGATCTGTGTGCCAATTCCGTTTCCACACTTTTGCCTGAAGCCCCTTAATATCTTTGACTAACAAAAATGTATTCATCTCAGATTTAGAATGACTAATTAGTCTTGTATCAATTGATATTTGTGGATAATTTAAATTACCACCTTTGTCCGCTCAAATGTTCTCAAATTCTCTCTTGAAAGACACTGTGCAACATTTAAACAATGTTTCCTCATCCCCGACTGCAAGCAATTTCAACCAAGTCTCCTCAACTTTCTAAAATTCTAGGGAATACAACCCTGTGAGGAGCTGGAGGAACACAGCAGGCCAGGCAGCATCAGAGTAACAGGAAAGCTGATGTTTCAGGTCGGGACCCTTCATTGATGTTCTGATAAAGGGTCCCGACCCAAAATGTCAACTTTCCTGCTCCTCTGATGCTGCCTGGCCTGCTGTGTTCATCCAGCTCCACACTGCATTATCTCAGGCTCCAGCATCTGCAGTTCTTGCTATCTATCTCTCACTGTAATTTAATCTTGGATTCAGGTATCGTCCAGGCCAATTTACACTGCCGCTCTTTCCAAGATCGATTTGTACTTGCAAATTTGGAGTGCCCAGAACTGGTCACGTGTAACCAGAGAATCATAGAATCCCCACAGTGTGGAACAGGACATTCGGCCCAACAAGTCCACACCACCCCTCTGAAGAGCATCCCACCCAGACCCATTCCCCCTAACCCTGATTTCCCATGGCTAACCCCAAAATCCCTGGGCCCTAGGGGCAATTTAGCATCACCATTCCACCTAGCCTGCACATCTTTGGGCTGCAGGAGGAAACCAGAGCTCCCGGAGGAAACCCACGCAGACATGGGGAGAATGTGCAAACTCCACACAGACAGTCACCCGAGGCTGGAATTGAACCTGGGTCCCTGGTGCTGTGAGCCACCGTGCTACCCAGAAGCTTGAATAGCCTGCAGCATCCCTTCCACTCCTGGTATTCCTGTATTAATTGTCTTATTTTTGTATGCTTCTTTTGTGATGTTTTAATTATTTATTCATTGTACATTCTTCAGACTAGATTTATAGTGGGAACTACCTGTGTGTATTTCTCACGCTGCGATTACATCCTTCCCCCAGTCAAGACATTGCAGTGTCTCCACTGGTCAAAGGCTGTGATTACAGTATGATGTATTTACTGAGGCTGTTTCTAAGCATTTCTAATGGGAATATTTTTAACACAAATGACTAATTTGTGAAAATATTACCTGATTAACAATGTGTACCTGGTCCAATGATTAACCAACATTCAGAGCCTATTTCACCTGATATGTATGCTAATTTCTGACTTCCTGTGTGCAATTCTATGGAATCAGTCATTTTGCAATGGTTCATTTTTGAATTAGATGAAAATTTTAAAGAAACAAAGCCACTCTTTTTATTCATATTAAATTTCAAATAATCAACCTGTTATGGAACACCTCCTGTACAAGTGAGACTTGGTCTTGGACTTTCTGGTTCAGAGATAGAAATCTTAACACTTTGCTGTCCTTCCCTGGTCTGGCCTATGTGTAACTCCAGACCCACAGTGATGTGGTTGACTGTTAAGTGCCCTCTGAAATGGCTGGGTAGGATGCTCAGACCAAGGGGCAATTCAGGATAACCCAACAGCGATGCCGTCATCCCTTAAACGGACTTCTTAAAAAAAAGTTACATTCCTTTCGATATTATTAAACATTGAATACTTTTAAATTGAACTCAGTTATGGAATCCTGCATTTGAAACAATTTTGTCTCAGTGAAGATACTTCTAGATGTGTGCTCTGACTTAAATTTTCAAATCTTTTTCTTTTTTTTTCTTGTAGTCCTTTGCTGGCCAGGGACTTGGTGATGAAGACTATGAGATTCCTCCAATTACTCCTCCAAACCTCGGAGACCCATCCTTTCTTCACCTGATGGATCCTCATGCGAGTTACCATTCGCTGTGCCATTCAGTCCCTCCCAATGGGCTGCTTCCTCAGTACCCTTACCAGAGCATGGACCTTCCAGCAATCATGGTGTCCAACATGCTGGGCCAGGATGGCCACCCGCTGTCAAACCAACTACCTATGGTCAGTGTCAATCCTTTCACAGGGCTTTGGGAGCTTGGGGAGGATGGGGTCTGGGCTGATGGGGGTCTCTGTTTGAAGCTCATGCTAAATAGTTTGAGCACTGACGATTGGACTTTTGGAACGGAGATCAGGAGAAGCAAAGTCTTGTTAGAATTCATTTGATCCAAAAGCAAGTCATGCCTAACCTGGATAATAAAATGTGAGGCTGGATGATCTTGGAATCTCCAGCATCTGCAGTCCCCATTATCTCTGATGCCTAACCTGGAGCTGGTCAGCTGCCATGAATGCCTTAAACAGCTAGGCCGTCACTTAAAGTAGAGATTCTCAAAAGGAACGTATCAGGCATGGAACCATGGAACCAGGGAACCAGGGAGTCATGGGTACCAAAGTGTAAAGGATGGGCTTCGAAATGGGTTTCCAAGACAGAATGTACCGGTGGGCCACAGAAACAGACCCTTATACTCCCTGAGGGATAACAAACAGGCTTTATACTCAACAACGAATCGTGAGCTTGAATGATGATGTAAAATAACATTCAATTAATCACTTCAATTTTTTTTTCAAATCCCTCCATTTCTTTGGCCAACTCTGTATTAATAAAGCAGTGATATAGTGATTATGCCACACGATGAGTAATTCAGTGTCCCATATCCTGGAGGTTTCAAATCCCACACTGACACCCGGTGGAATTTAAACTCAATTAATAATATCTGGAATATAACTTCATCTCAGTGTTGTTGACCAGGACAATTAGCATCAATTATCATAAAATCCCAACTGGTTCACTACTCCCCTTTAGGGAAGGAAATCTGCCACCTTCACCTAGTCTGGACTACATGTGACTCCAGACACATAGCAATGTGGTTTTCACTAACTGCCCCCCTGATGGAACCTGGCAAGCCATTTATTTCAAGAGCCATTTAGGAGAGGGCAACAAATGTTGCTGCCGATGATGCTAGCATCTTACGAAAGAATGAGTAAACCCTGTTACTGGGTCATTTTAACAGCCCTATGTCCCACTCTGAGATACTACTTTCGCTCCTCAGCTTTAATTTATGCTAGGGCTTAATTGGGAGCCATGATTCTTACAAAACTTGATAGAGTAGTTGTAGAGGGTGTGATTCCCCTTGTGTGAGATTCAAGGAGCAGAGAGTATAACGTCAGAATAAACATTCACACATGTAGAGTCATGGAGTCGTAGACCTGTACAGCATAGTGACAGACCCTTCAGCCCAACCCATCTGTGCCGACCAGGTTTCCTATACTGAACTGATCCCATTTGCCAGCATTTGTCCCAAATCCCTCAAAACTGCTCCTATCCATGGCCCTGTCCAAATGTCTTTTCAATGCTGTCGTTGTACCCACTCCTATCATTTCCTTTGGTAGCTCATTCTATACATGCATCACCCTCTGCACGAAAAATCTGCCCCTCAGGTCCCTTTCAAATCTTCCCCCTCTCACGTAAGCCCTATGCCTCTCTAGTTTTGGACTCCCCCACGCTGGAAAAAAGATGTTATTCACTCTATCCATGCTCCTCATGATTTTATAAACCTCTGTAAAGCCACTCTTCAGCATCCTATGCTCGGGGGATAACAGTCCCAAGCTATCCAGCCTGACCTCGTAATTCAAACCTTTCAGTCTCAGTAATGTCCTTGTAAATCTTTCTACACCATTTCCAGTTTAATGATGACGATGTGGAGGTGCTGGTGTCAGATCTCAGAAGTCACACGCACCAGGTCATAGTCGAACAGGTTTGTTTGAAATCACAAGCTTTCAAAGCGCTGCTCCTTTGTCAAACGAACAGTTTAATAATGCCCCTCTATTACAGGGTGACCAGAATTGTACGCAGTGCTCCAAATATGGCCTTAACAGTGATTTTGAACGTCAGTAACATTTCATTCCCACTCTGCACTCAGTGCTCGGGCTGATGAAGGGAAGCTTGCCAAAAGCCTTCTTCACCCCCCTGTCTACCTGCAGGGCAACTTCCAAGGAACTATATCTACACTTCCAGGTGTCTCCTCTGTCTGACAACACTCCCCAGGGTCCTACCATTAACTGTATATGTCCTGCCCTGGTTTTCTTACTAAAATGCGACATTTCTCATTAATCTAAACTCCAGCTGCCATTCTCGGGCTCACTGATCCAGTTGATCAAAGTGCTGTTGTACTCTTAGATAATTTCCTTCACTGTCCACTATTCCACATCAGTGTCATCCACAAACTTACTAACCATGCCTCTTATGTTCTCATCTAAATTGTTTATAGAAATGATGAGAACAGTGGACCCAACAGATAACCCTGTGGAACTCTGCTAGTCACAGGACCCAAGTCTGAACAACAGCCCATTTTCACCAGCAAAACGTAGAGCTGGATGAACACAGCAGGCCAAGCAGCATCTCAGGAGCACAAAAGCTGACATTTCAGGCCTAGACCCTTCATCAGAGAGGGGGATGGGGAGAGGATTCTGAAACAAATAGGGAGAGAGGGGGACGCGGACCTGAAAATGGATAGAGGAGAAGATAGGTGGAGAGGAGTGTATAGGTGGGGAGGTAGGGAGGGGATAGGTCAGTCCAGGGAGGACGGCCAGGTCAAGGGGGCGGTATGAGGTTAGTAGGTAGGAAATGGAGGTGCGGCTTGAGGTGGGAGGAGGGGATAGGTGAGAGGAAGAAAAGGTTAGAGGAATCTCCCCTCCCCCCACTGCATCCCAAAACCAGCCCAGCTCATCCCCGCCTCCTAACCTGTTCTTCCTCTCACCTATGCTCTCCTCCCACCTCAAGCCGCACCTCCATTTCCTACCTACTAACCTCATCCCGCCCCCTTGACCTGTCCGTCCTCCCCGGACTGACCTATCCCCTCCCTATCTCCCCACCCATACTCTCCTCTCCACCTATCTTCTTTTCTCTCCATCTTCAGTCTGCCTCCCCCTCTCTCCCTATTTATTTCAGAACCCTCACCCAATCCCCCTTTTGTGATGAAGGGTCTAGGCCCGAAACGTCAGCTTTTGTGCTCCTGAGATACTGCTTGTCCTGCTGTGTTCATCCAGCCTCACACTTTGTTATCTCGGATTCTCCAGTTCCCATTATCTCTGAGCACTTTTCCACTGACCTCTGTCTCCTACCATCAAGTCAATTTTGTATCCACAATCAGCTCTACCTGGATGCCATGTGACCTAACTTTTAACTTTACCAAGCAGTCTACCACATGGAACCTTGTCAAAGCCCTTGCTAAAGTCCATGTCAATAACAACTACGGCTCTACATTCATGCATTTTTTTGGTCACCTATTCAAAGAACTCAATCAAATTTGTGAGGAACAGTTTCCCACACACAAAGCCATGTTGACTAACCCTAATCGGCCCTTGGCTTTCCAAATGCATGTAGATCCTATCTCTCAGAATGCCCTCACGCAACTTAGTTTCCACTGATGTTCAGCTCACTGCTCTGTCGTTCTCTCGCTTCTCCTTGCAGCCTTTCTTAAGTAATTGCACAACATTAGCCACTCTCCAGTCTTCTGACATCTCATGGTTGATGGTACAGATATCTCTGCTAGAGGCCCCACAGTTTCTTCCTGAGCTTCCTACCATGTCCTGAGATATACTTGATTAGGTCCCAGGGAATTATCTACCTTTATGCACTTTAAGACCTCAAAAACCTCCTCTTCTGTAACATGGACTCTTTTCAAGACATTTATTTCCCCCGAATTCCCTACCTTCCATGGTTTTCTCCACCGTAAATACTGATGCAAAACATCAGTTTATGACCTCACCCACCCCCTGTGGTTCCATACATAGATGACCTCTTTAATCTTTAAGGGCCCCTATTCTCTCCCTAGTTACTCTTTTGGCCTGAATATACTTGTAGATTCTCTTTAGGACAAAGATGAGGAGGAATTTCTTCTCTCAGAGAGTAGTCAATCTGTAGAATTCTTTAGCGAAGAGGGCTCACAGGTTGGGTTGTTATCATATTCAAGCTGAGATAGAAAGATTTTTATTCAAGAAGGAGGAATTAAGAGTTATGGGGAAAATGCAGGAAATTGGAGTTGAGAGTGATCAGATCAACTCCATTGAATAGCATAGCAAACTTGAGGCTGAATGGCCTACATCTGCTCCTACGCCTTCTCATAGGCCCAACAAAGTCAGAAGTCACACAACACCAGGTTATTGTCCAACTATATAGGGTTATTTCAAATCTCACGCTTTCGGAACATTGCTCCTTTGTCAGGTAAAGGAGCAGCATTCAGAAAGGTTGTTATTTTTAAATAAACCTGTTGGAATATAACCTGGTGTCATGTACCTTCTGACTTTGTCCATCCCCGTCCAACACCGGCACCTCCACATCATTGGCCCAATGAGACATTGATCTCAATGAGTGCCCACTTTCTCAGTACATCACTGGATCCTCTGGGCTCAAATTTCATAGATTCTTGCTGAATGGGAAATGGCAGACACCCCAGCCATATTTCCAACTGATTACATTTTTATAGAAGTGGGTCTAGGGCGAGACTCTTCAGGAGAGATACACAAACTCATTGGAGCTCAGTGCTGAATTCAAACAAACCCTACTTGTGTTGGCCCATGGTGTAGCAGTCACTAATTTATGCAGAAGTCGTAAACGTGCTCGGAAGTGTGATAAATGCATTTAAGTATCTTGATCTTCATGTTTTTAAACATCCCACTCTTTAAACTTGAAGGAAACAGCCTGCAACTGTTGGTTAGTGTTAAAAAAAACCATTCTGATTGAAGGGCCAGAGGGTTTAGGTCTTCTGTTTTTGTCATTAAAATAAAGGTATGTGTTGACATTTCACAAGAGCTATTATCATATGTTATGAATTATTGACCGAGTTCCAAATGCTACAGTTATCTTAGCAGAGAGTTTTTGAGTTCATGGTTTGATTGACAGTTTAAAGAGTCCAGCAAAGGTTTGGCCCTTTCTGGCATCTGAATAAAGTTTGCTGCTTTAAGAGATTGACCACTTGAGTTTTAAAAGCTTGAATGTGTTTTGCAATTGGGAATGCTTTTCACATTAAAGCCCTATGAATTTGTTATGTTAATATTGTTGTCATCTCCACATGGCTCCTCAGATCTGTCCGGCCTGGATACCACGTGAGTGGTTGAGGAAGGTGCATTGGGAGGGTCTGGAGTGCATAAGGAGCATGAGTTGGCATGGAGTTGGCACGGAGGGGTGGTGGTTTAAGGTGGCCTAGCATCTGTTTCCAGGATTGGCAGACCCAATCCTATTCCACATCCACCACCCAGTGGCGTCCTTTAAACTGATGGGAGTCTGCAAATTTCCTGACTCAAGCTTCCCAACTCAAACTGAAGATGTGGCCAAGTAACATGTCATCAGGCCCCATGGCCTGCTTTAGTTCCCTCTCCTAATGGAATTATTTGGCAAAACAATGGTCTGAATTTTAAGGCTGAGGCCAAGAGACCAGAGTCAGGACAATCCTCAGGTTCACAAACCCAGTTCAGGAGAAAGCTTCCCACAATTTTGAATATTCACCCCGGGGTGAGGGGTGTTGGGAAGCTGGACTCTACCAGAATCATGGGACAACCCTGAAACTGAGCAGAGAGTAGATGGTGATGATGGGGGGTTGGGAGCTTTAATATTGTAAAATGATTCAAGATGTTTCACAGGAGCATAACCAAAGGAAATCTGACCCTCGCCATATCAGGTGATATCAGGTCAGAGGACCAAAAGCTTAGCCAAACAGGCAGGTTTTAAAGACTGTGTAGGGGGGGGAGACAGAGAGAGAGACAGATAGACCGAGAGAAAGATAAGACGAAAGATATAAGCCGGAGAGGTATGGCTGCCACAGTTGAAGCAAAGGAAATTAGGGATAGGACTTGGCAGGGGGAGGGATTGTATTAGAGAAGTGCAGAAATCTCAAGTGTTGTTGGGCTTCAGGGAGCTGCAGGAACAGGAGGGAGAAGACCAGAGAAGGATTCGTAAATAAGAATGAAAATTTTAAATGTTGGTAAACCAATACAGGAGTCAGTTGGTGGAGTAAGACTTGTTGAGGGCAGTTTTGGAGAACCTCACAGAGAGACGCCAGCCTGGCATCAATTGTAATAGTTGAGTCTCGAGGTGACTTGGACATGGAGCAGGGTTTGAGCAGGAGATAAGCTGAGGCAGGGGTGAAGCTTGGAGATGTGATGAGTGGAAGAAAGCAGTTTCAGTGATGGTGTGGGTACGTCGTGAGAAGCTCACTGCAGGATTAAACAAAGCACCAAGACTGTGGACCATGTGGTTTGGCCTTGGACTTTGTCATAAAGGGGGAAGGTACAGTCTCTGGCTAACAAAGTTTAAGGCTGTAACCAAAGACATTAGCTTTGATCTTCCAAACATTTCACTTGAAGAAATCTCTATTTCTTCAGGATTAGATGTGGGATGAGCTTCTGACAATGTAACAAAAGGGACAGTAGTGTCAGGAGGAGATGGGATTAAGCTGGGTGTTGTCAGTGCATGACTGTATATGAAGAAGGGTTTGTCCAATGGTGTCATTGAAGGACCACATGCAGATGAGAAATAGGACGAGGCCTATGGATAGATCCCTGGAAATTCCAGGTGTTATGGAAGTGGGAGGTACATCCACTGAAGTGGCTGACTCAGTAAAAACAGCAGCTCTATCCCACTGGGTAATGGTGGAGAGCCAAAATGGTCATCTTTGTGAAGGTTGCACATTGGGAAGGATGAAGACAGGGCATTTCTGATGACCACAGGAGCAAAAACAAAAGGACCATTTGAACCCGGGGATGGGGCCTGAGACCTGGGGGTTAGGAATTAGACCAAACCAAAGAAACATGCCACAAAAACAAAGTGATCTATTGTAAGAAATCAGCCTTACACACTCCAGAGTTTGGCTATGAGGCACGACATACACATGAGAGTGTAGCTCTCCTCGTCTCTACCCTGGGAACTGTTATGGATCTGATGAGAAGGTAGATAGAAGAAATTGGCTTTTCTTGAATGTGACACCTATACAAGTAAACAGCTTAGTGGTTTCTGAATATTCCCAACACAATTTTTCATTGAGGTTCCAATTAGTCAACAAGCAGAGACAGAAACCTGATGTATTTCTGTGCTAGATTGGAAGGCTCTGTATAAATTATAGGCCAGAATCCAGTCTAATTGCCATTCCTTCTCTAATCTTAGGGGGTTCAACCAAAACTCCCAATGTCAATACAACACAGAGCCCTATAATCATAAACAAAAACAGAAATTGCTGGAAAAGGTCTGGCAGCGTCTGTGGAGAGAAATCAGGGTAAATGTTTCGGGTCCAGTGACCCTTCCTCAGAACTGATGGTAGCCAGCAAAGTGTTGGGTTTTATGCCGACGATAGGGTGGGGGTGGGGTTGGGGGGTGGTGGTGCGTGAGGTGTAAGCAATGGCTGGTGATAGAGCCCAAAGAGAGAGAAGGACAGTTGGACAGAGAAAGGAGTGGATAACTGTCAGCCTGGGAAAATGAATAGCTATTAGTGGGGGCTATTAGCGGCTAACGTTGGGCAGTGTTTAATAGCAGACCATGAGATAACAAGGCCTGGCGCGTGGAGGTTGGGGTAAGGACATAGGAGAAGGTGCTTCAAGTCCTACAGTTATTGAACCCGATGTCAAGTCCTAGAGGGCGGCAGGGTTACCAAACAGAAAATGAGGTGTTGTTCTTTCAACTTGCACTGAACTTTGCTGGGACACTGCAGCAAGCCAGAGACAGAGATGTTGGTCAGGGAGCTGGGTGGAGAGTTGTACTGGGAGTGGGGATCTGAAATGCACTGCCTGGGAGAGTAGTTGCACCAGGAAACCTCACAACCTTTAAAAAAATACTCAGTTGAGCTCTTGAACCGGCAAAGTTCAAGGCTATGGGCCTAGTGCTGGAACTGGGACAAGTGTCAATTTAGAGCAGTCAGCACAGACTTGATGGGCCAAAGGGTTTCTTCTGAGCTGTATAATTCTGTGATTCTATGAATATGTGCACAGTCCTGTCTGGAGACTATGTAATACAGACAGTGTGTGCGCAATCTGCAAAATTGAGTTCAGAGTTCAGCAATGAATAAATTGAATATGGAATAGGCTTTGAGGGGTTGGATGGTTTGCTCCTGATCCTATTTCCCATTTCCTACGTCCCTGCAAGTATGATCTCATTACGTTCTGTGGCCCCCCCCGATAGGCAATGACTATTTAACTCAAGCGCACTAGTGAAATCGAGTCAGGTCCGATAGCTTATTTCTATAATAATTCGCTTACTTGAAGTGCTGAACGAGGGGGCATTTTTGGCTGTGTCGATTTCTGGATTGATTAGCCAAGTTCAGGAGCTCCCCCCAAGTCTGCAGCTCACTTCCTTCCTCCTCGCCCCCAGTATTTTTTTTGACACGGGGACACTGCCCGTGATGCATGCAAATTAAATGTAAAATAAACAATCTTTTGGACAGCAGCGACATTTAAGACAATAAAATGGAAGGGGACCTGAATGAATTGATTTCCACACATATTCCATCTTTGTAACAGCCTTTTACAGCCTTGAATCCATTTATTTGAGCCCAGTCCTCAGGGTAATGTACCTTTTCTCATTTCCAGCTCCTCCTTATTGTAAATGAAGCATCACTCCAATAAATCACTTACCAATACAGAGAGAGGACTGTGCAGTCTGTAAGTCCTGAACATTTAGGTTAAGTGCTAATATTCTCCATTTTATTGCTTTGTTGGTAAGGGTCTGCTTATAAAAGCTAACATTAATTTTTTTTCTTGTTGCCATAGGCAACAACTGAGAACAGTGATCATTCTGATTAGGAAAATGGATGTCTCTCCTCTGGACTTACACACACACACACACACACACACACACACATGCACACGCACGCACACACAGACACACACACACACACACACACACACACACACACACACACACACACAGTACAAATAATACAATACATGCTACTCTTATAGAGCATCTTTAATGTGGAAAATCGGTCTAAATCATCACAGAAATGTTCACAAACAAAATTTGACAAAAGGCTGCGAGGAGACATTGGGAAGTTTGATTAAAAACTTGTCAAAAGGGGTGGATTTTTCGTAAAAATGTACGAGTTGGGAGCAGGAGTAGGCAATTTGTTCATTTTATTCTTTCGTGGGATCTGAGTGTCACTGGCTCAGGCAGCATTTATTGCCCAATTGCCAGAGGGCAGTTAAGAGCCAATCACAATACTGTGGGTCTGGAGTCACATGTAGATCAGACCAGGTAAAGATGGCAGCTTTTATTCCCTAAAGTGAACCAGATGGGGTTTTAAGATAATCATTTTTTTCAATGACAAGTGGTTCAAGGTCACCATTAATTACTTAAATAGATACTAAATCTCAGGAAGGATGCACTGGCCCTGGAGCAGGTCCAGAGGAAGTTCACGAGAATGGCCCCAGGAATAGAAAGCTTAACATATGAGGAAAGTTTGGAGAATAGGGTTGAGGAACTTATCAGCCATGAATGAATGGTGAAGCAAACTCAATGGGCTGAATGGCCTAATTTCTGCTCCTATGCCTCATGGTCTTTTGATCTTATAACTTTTTTAAAACTGAACTCATAATCTATCATGGCAGGACTTGAATCCAGGTCACCAGAACATTATCCAAACCAATAGGCCTGGTGATGATATCATTATTCCATCATCTCCATTCTATAGGATTGCTCTGGTCTGATTGTAATCTCAAGTCTACATCCTCACCTGTTCATATGCCCTTCAACCCCCTTGTTTAACCGGAATCTATTCACCTACACCTTAAATATCTTAAACATCTTCCACTTCCTTTTTCAGGAAGCAAGTTCCAAAGACTCAAAACTGTACAAAAGAAACGGTTCTTCCCCATCTCTGTTGGAAATGGATGACCCTTTGTTTTAAACAGCAACCCCAAGTTCTAGATTCTCCCAGCAGAAGAATCAGGCTTGCTGTCTACACCCAGTCAGGACCCCTCAGGACCTTCTATGTTTCAATCATGACACCTCTGGCTCATCTAAACTCTGGTCAATACAAATCTAGTCGTGTCTCTCTCTCCCAGAAAAGGCAACTTGCTGATTCCAGGTGTTAAGAAGTGGAAGAAGCTGAGCGAGGTAGAGAGGCTAAGAGGCTTTGTGAGGGAATTCCAGGGATGTCAGGTAACTGGGAGCATTGATACCAACGGTGGATTGGAGGATGTGTGTAAGACCACAGAGAGAGGAGTGTCAGCATTTAGGATAGCTCCAGGTCGGGATGAGGTCACAGAGGTGTAAAAGCAGGGAGCTGCTTGAGCATGAGACTGAGAATTTCAGATTGCAGGCTCTGATGGATTGGCACTAATGTTGGTCAGAAATGACTGGACAGGAGGTGATCGACAGGAAGGATTTGGTGATAATGGTCAGGACAAAATTGGATGCAGTCAGTTTTACAGAGAAGGGAAGGGGAGACCTGTTAGAAAAGCGTAGAAGTGCAGATGTTACAAAGGCAGTTCAGAGTGTTCAAGCAGTAAACTGAAATAGGATGTTGGGGGGTCCTCATTATAGAGGTGGGTGTAGGTGTCTGGGTGATGGAGTGGCACCTGTATAAATATAAATTTGTGGATTATTGGAATATTCAGTACACCGCACAGAGTCTCAGTTTCTCTCCCTTTCCATGTGCCAGGAAGATCCCTGATTCAGTATGTGCTTTATAGCTGGAGACTCAATGTGCTCCCTTCAGTCCCCATTGGCAAAGGGAAGGATCGGGCTCCATTTGTGATGCTCCTGTGATTGACTGATCTGCTGAAAGTCACTGACTTTGTTTAGATGTGGACAATGCTTAAAATGGCCTGAGGTCATCCAGAACAAAGCTACAAAGGCCCAAAGTACACAAGACGGCTCTTCCCCCCCTTGTGTCGATACCATCTCTTTACAACAGCATTCCAAAGAAGTAAACTGTCCTGCAATTCTTTTTCTCAGTTAATATGTAGAATGTTGGTGTCACTGGCCAGGCCAGCAGTTATTGCCCATTCCTAAATGACTAGAGGGCACTTAACAGCCAACCACATTGCTATGGGTCTGGGGTAGTTCAGTATGTAGGCCAGACCAGGTGAGGATAGCAGATTTCCATCCCTGAAGGATGTGAGTGAACCAGATGAGGTTCTATGCTAATCAGCAATGGATTCATAATCACCATTAGACATCAAAACAAGAGTAGGCCATTCAGCCCCTTGAGCCTGCTCTGCCATTCAATATAATCAAAGCTGATCTGGCATTCCTCTTGTTCCATCTCCTGTATTTTTCCCATAACCCATGATTCCCTAACTATTGATCAAGAGCAATTAGATCAGCTCTCTATATTTAAATTGAATTCAAGTTTTAACCATCTATTGTGCTGGAATTCAAACCGTGCTTAGCCAAAACATCACCCTGGGTTTCTGGATTACTGATCCAGTGACATTACCACTCCAACACTGCGTCCCCCTTTATACCTTCACATTTTTCCATGTATCACGTATTGATCCAGTTTTATCTTTAAAGCTACAGTTGTCATGCATTGATTGTCCCTTGTAGCCAGCTCACTCTCCGCTGTGAAAGGGCAGGTCCCAAGCTCTATACTTGCACAACATTCCTGTCTCGCCAAGAGTCCAGGCTTGGGAGGTCCAGGGTGTTACACATTTTTAAAGGAGCATTTGCAATTACCCTACATTTTATTATTTACATATTCATGAAATATCAGTTTTAATTATTGGAGACTGTTGTTAACTCACCAGATGATTAATTAAACTACTGTGGCCATGTAATACTGTTTGAAAAACCTCCAGGGAACACACAGCAGAGTTTCAGAAGGCAATCTGTGATAAGATATAGCATATATCTGAATGTATAAAGTACCCTCAGGAGGGTCAATGGCCTCTCTTATTGCCCGTGTCCTGGCTGTTTGTGTTTTCCAGCTTAGTTTTGTCCTTCCGTGCCACTTCACTCAGCATCTCGTTTCAGATTAAGGAGACAAGCATTTCCCATCCACTGCAGTCCAAAGCTCAATGATTTGATGCTACACAAAAGCATAGAAAATATAGGCAGCAACAGGCCATTTGGTCTGTTGAGCTTGCTGCTACATTCAACATAATCAAGTCTTGATCATTTAACTCAGTGCCCTGTTCCTGCTTACTTGGAATACTGCGTCCAGTTCTGGGCGCCCTATTATAGGAAAGATGTGGATGCTTTGGAGAGGGTTCAGAGGAGGTTTACCAGGATGCTGCCTGGACTGGAGGGCTTATCTTATGAAGAGAGGTTGACTGAGCTCGGTCTCTTTTCATTGGAGAAAAGGAGGAGGAGAGGGGACCTAATTGAGGTATACAAGATAATGAGAGGCATAGATAGAGTTGATAGCCAGAGACTATTTCCCAGGGCAGAAATGGCTAGCACGAGGGGTCATAGTTTTAAGCTGGTTGGTGGAAAGTATAGAGGGGATGTCAGAGGCAGGTTCTTTACGCAGAGAGTTGTGAGAGCATGGAATGCGTTGCCAGCAGCAGTTGTGGAAGCAAGGTCATTGGGGTCATTTAAGAGACTGCTGGACTGTATATGGTCACAGAAATTTGAGGGTGCTTACATGAGGATCAATGGTCGGCACAACATTGTGGGCTGAAGGGCCTGTTCTGTGCTGTACTGTTCTATGTTCTATGTTCCCCAAGGCCTTTGATCTCTTTAGGCCTAAAAACGGTATCTGCTTCCTTTTGAATATATTCAGTGACTTGCCCTCGACTCTTTTCAATGGCAGAGAATTCCACAGGCTCACCACTCTTCAGGTGAAGATGTTTCTCCTCATCTCAGTCCTAAATGGTTTACTCCACATCCTGACCTCCTGGTTCTGGACACCCTGACCAAGGGGAACACCCTTCCTGTGTTTATCCTGTCTAGTTCTGCTGGAATTCTATAGGTTTCTATCAGATCCTTCTCATTCTTCTGAACTCCAGTGAAAATCATCCTAATTGTTTGAGCCTGTGAGACCAGGATTCCTATGTTGCGTGGATTGGAGTTTAATAATTTAATTATATACTGCCTTATGCTCAGTCCTTTGTAGACAAACAGCACATTCTGCTCCATTGGTGTACACCATCATTTTGCTTCCTTTGACCTTGCGGCCACCCGCTCTTCATCTCACATCTTCACCCTTCTGTTCCTTTCTTTCTCCTGCATTTATCCAGATTTGCCCTTAAAATGTATTAAAAATGTTTGTCCTACCCATTCCCTGAGGAAGCATGCTGCACATTCACCCCGATCTCTGGGAGGAAGAGGCTTCTCCTCAATTACCCTTTTGATTTATTAGTGATTGTCTTATGCCAATGACCCTTAATTTAAAGAGAAAGATCTCCCCATCTACCTGTCAAACAGATTCATGACATGAAAGTCCTCTGTAAGGTCACTCTTCAGCCTCAGTGTTTTCTAGAGAAATCTGCTCTCTCTCCTGTACGTTTGCTCTGCACGTCCTCCTGTGCCCCCATACATTTTTAGATACGATATCGAGAACATAAATGTGCACCTGGTGAGATATAACTAAGGTTCAGTGTTAGTTTAACATATTTCTACACTTCCTTTTTTCACTAGAACTAGGGGAAGGGGGTTTCATTGACCAGGCTCCTGTGATAAGTTACGAACAGTTTCTTTAGAAGGTCCACGACAACATTGCCCTCTGATGGTGGCTACTCGACATTACACCTTCCCGTGTCAAACTGATTCCACACGAGAAATATTTCAAACTCTGCCACCTCCTTGCTTGGCAGGGACCATTGTTGACATTGTGTCAGTTTTTATCTTAAAAAAAAGACTAGTTTGGGGCAAATCATAGTTTATTTTGATTGGCCAATCTCTTCACCACTGCTCCGGTCACTGCAATCAGGAGTACGTTAGCTCAGTTGGCTGGACAGCTGGTCTCCGATACAGAGTGAGATCAATAGTGTGGGCTCCATTTCCTCACTGGCTGAAGTTAGCATGAAGGCTGTTCCTTCTCAATCTCTTCCCCCTTGCCTGAAGTGTCATCTCTCTCTGTCTCTCTGATGTGCCCATGGTGACTTCGCCTTTTACACAATGAATTAAGATAGTCTCTTGTTTGTACAGAACTTGAGCATGACTGAAGAAAGATACATTTTGTCTATACTTTTCATCTTGTACTCATTAGGACTATTGGCAAGAAGTATCAAATTAATAGGAAAGCAGCATTCACACTGCATGAGAGGACAGTGCTGAATTGTTGGAAAATTCACTTTCAATTTTCAAAGGAACACAGCTCAGAATGAATGAGTTAATGATGACTGATAGTTAACTGCCAGTCTGCCTTTTTGAACTCCACAACCCATGTAGTATAGGTACACCACAATGTTGTTAGGGAGCACATTCCAGGGTTTTGACAGTGAGGGAACAGCGATATAGTCCACAGTCAGGATGGTGAATGGTTGGAGTGTAATTTGAGGTCGTGGTGTTCTGATGTAATTTATGCCTTTGTCCTTTTGTGGCCGAGCTTATAGGTTTGCTGTTCAAGGAGCCTCAGTCAGGTTTTGGAGCGTGTCTTGTATCTTGATGGATACAATTTGATGCAACTGGAAGGTTTCTGTTGCCATTATGTATTGGTGGTGGAGGGAGTGGATGTTGGTGAATGCAATGCCAATCAAATGGGCTGATTAGCCCTGGATGGCCAGCATCACAGATCATCATAGAATCCCTACAGTGTGAAAACAGGCCATTCAGCCCAACATGTCCACACTACTCCTCTGAAGAGAGTTCCCACCCAGACCCATTCCCCTAATTTCCCATATCTAACCCACCGAACCTAAACATCCCTGAGCACTATGGGCAATTTAGCACGGCCAATCCACCTAATTGTGAGCTTCCTGAGTGATGGAGCTGTCCCCTTCCAGACGAGTGGGGAGTGTTACGTCACACTCCTGACTTGTGCCCTGTAGGTGGTGGACAGACTTTGAGGAGTCAGGAGGGGAGCTACTTGCCGCAGGATTTCCAGCTTCTGAGCTGTGCATGTAACTGCACTATTTATTTGGCTGGTCCAGTTGAGTTTCTGGTCAGTGGTAATCCCCAGGATGGTGACAGTGGGGGATTCAGTGGTGGTAACACTATCGAATGTCAATGGGCAGTGGTTAGATTGTCTCTAATGGGAGATAGCCATTGCCTGGCATTTGTTTGGCATGAATGTCACTTGCCAACTGTCAGCCCAAGCCTGGGTATTGCCCTGCATTTGGACATGGATTGCTTCAGTATCAAAGGAGCTGTGTGAAACAGTGTGATAGATTCTGGTCAGTAAAAGGCCAGATGCTGTTTTAACTAGATTTCAGGTGATTTTACTGCATCAGCATTGAATATGGTGACCTCTGTGATGCTAACATTCCAAGGCTGCTCCATCAGACGAAGGGTCTAGGCCTGAAATGTCAGCTTTTGTGTTCCTGAGATGCTGCTGGGCCTGCTGTGTTCATCCAGCTCCACACTTTGTTATCTTGGATTCTCCAGCATCTGCAGTTCCCATTATCACTGCTCCATTCCCAATTTTGCTTTGCTCTGACCCGTCTTGTTTGGAATTAAAAACTCACTCAATGAAAGCGCTAGTTGAGTTGGCCTTGGGAATCTGCCTGAGGGAGTTCCCCTCAGAGACATTTGGGGTTATCCCCAGCAGTACAAAATACCAGTGATTTCTCCCGTCTACGGCCAGCCTATTATAACAAAGCTAACATTTTTAGTTGTAATTAGACACCATGGTGATCATTTTTTTAAAGACTGTGAGAAAATTACTGAAACGCTTTCCAATTTGAATGAAAATATGAATCAGAGGGTGAGGTTGTTATCAGTAGAGATCAGCATGTTACAAAGTAGTAGGTTAGAACATTATCCTCCAATTTATTTCATTTACCCCTCCAAATTATTTCTGAAAAGTGTGGGAAATTCACTGGGTAGGTGTGAGAAAAACAAACAGAAGGAACTGATAATTCACCCCCTCGGGTCTGCTGCTCTGTTCAATCACATCATGACTGATCTTCCCCTTTTCGCATGTCCCATGCTTCTGTCAGCATCGTCAAAGCTATCAAGCTCAGTTTTGAACATTTTTGATAGTCAGGCACCCAGTTCTGTGGGAAGAGAATTCCAAAGGATCGCAGAAACAAAATTCCTTCTCATCTCGGTCCACAGTGACAACTAGTTCCATGCTCATCAACAGCAGTTGTCATAGGGTCCTGCAGAATGGAAGGGCGGTCCTTGTTTGTCCTGATCACTGACTGTCTTTCTGCTCTAGTCCCATTTTCAGCACTTGGTTGTAGCCTATGGTGTTTGAAATACTCATCTAAATTCTTCCAAACCACTGTCTAATAGAAGGCTAAGGGAAACAGATACAGGGGAACTCCACCCCTTGCAAGTTCCCCTCCAAACCACTCACCATCCTGATTTGGAAACATATCTCTATTCCTTCACTGTCACTGGGTCAAAATCCTGGAATTCTTTCCCTAATAACATTGTGGGTCAACCCACAGCATATGGACTGCAGCGGTTCAAGGAGGCAGCTCATCCCCACCTCCTCAAGGGGCAACTAGGGACGGGCAATAAATGCTGATGCAGCTAGTGACACCCACATCCCATGAAAGTATAAAATGCAGTTGTGCCTTTCATCCAAGCCAGTAAAGCAGACTGTAAATGGCTGCACTCTGATCCTTGTTGCTGTGTTATCCATTAGTTACTGATTGCTCACCTGAAAAGTATCCACTTATCCGAACTCTGTTTCCTGTCAGCTAACCAATCCACTCTCTATGCCGGAGAGTTCTGATCTTTTGTAGCAACCTTTGGGAAATCCAGATCTACTCTATTTCCTTGTTCCCCTTTCCGCAGCCTGCTTATTACATCTCAAACATAATTTCCCTTTCACAAGACCATGTTGTCTTTGCCCCATTAACTGTTCTTTGAATCTCAGATTGATGATCCTGTGTATAAACATCACCCCTCCTCCTAATAATTCACCAACAAGCCTGACCAAACCAAATCTTGTGATAATTTATATTCTGAAGGAGAAACATTACATCACTGCAAATTTACAAACTGAAAGACAATGAGAGAAACAGTAGTTTTGTGTTCAGTGAGGCAGTTACAGAGGAGAGGCTGAGAGACTACTTTGGGGAATTTTGAAAAAACATCAGTTTGTTGATGAGTACTCTGTTGAAGTGTACAGGTAACCCCGATATACAAATGTCTAACTTATGAACACTCCTAGTTAGGAACGTGATCCTATGTAGGGCTATATTAGTATTAATTTTGAGCATCCAACATGCAACTGCTGATTGGCTGTTTTATCCTGTACTGTATGATGTTCCAGTTTGGGTACAAACTGACTTATGCGCATTCACATTCATATTGTGGGGTCTGCCAATACCGTAGCTACACTAATCCAAACAAGCCTACAGCAGTCTCTTCTGCTTGTCTTCAGTCTTGTCTTCCAAGTGTACGATTCTGAAAGAGCAGGGGTGTGTCATTCAGAAAGATGATTATCGCTGAGCTGTATAACAGCTGTTTGTAGACCGGGAGAGTGTTAAATCAAAACCAATTGCACTGATAATGTTTAAGACTTGGATCAGAGCCCTGGCTGGAATATTGTACACAGGTCTGATCACCTCTTCACAGAATGGATACTATGGTCCTTGAGACCTCAGAAAGCCCAGGTGTTGCAGCTGGACAACAAAGGCAGGAAATGTCAGTCACCAGCAGTTTCTCAGGCAGCAGCAAAGAGCAGATGTCGAGATATTGTCAGTGCAATCTTCCCCACTAACTGGGAAGATGGTGAAGTGAATCTATGGGACTGTTTACCTGGGGAAAAGGATAAAAGACCACGATACAAAACCAACATTGGAGAGTCAGACTGTAAAATGAAGGGCCTGAAAACAGTCATTTATACAAGGGGGCTACAGCATTAATGATGGAAGTTTCAGGGCAGATCTGTGAAGTAACAACCTGTATTCATTTAAGACAATGAGCAATAAGCTTGACCAATGTGCTAAGTTTCAAGGAGCGTCTTAAAGGAGGTAGAGAGGTTTAGGAAGGGAGGTCTTGGGCTGCGGACAGAGATGGTTGAAAGCCTGGCCCCAATATCTCAATCATTATTATAAGCAGGTGCGCAAAAGGCTGGATATGGATGGTGTATCGCTGACAGTAAGTGTATTCAGTGTGAGAAAGAAATGAGAGAACTGCTAAAGAGATGGGCAGTGTGGGCTAGATCTAGGAAAAGGCTAATTTATTTTCCTAAAACTAATCTTCTAATCACTTCCATATAATTTTAAAACATTTACCAATTTACTGTTGATGAATACATGTGAATATTAAGGCGAGTTTTGAGAAGATTTGTAGGTCAGGTTGAGGTTCTGGATGTAAATTTGCTCGCTGAGCTGGAAAGTTAGTTTTCAGACGTTTCGTTACCATTCTAGGTAACGTCATCAGTGAGCCTCCGACGAAGCGCTGGTGTTATGGCTCGCTTTCTATTTATGTGTTTAGGTTTCCTTGGGTTGGTGATGTCATTTCCTGTGTTGGTGATGTCATTTCCTGTTCTTTTTCTCAGGGATGGTAGTTTGACTCCAAATCAATGTGTTTGTTGATGGAGTTCTGGTTGGAATGCCATGCTTCTAGGAATTCTCGTGTGTGTCTCTGTTTGGCTTGTCCTAGGATGGATGTGTTGTCCCAATCAAAGTGGTGTCCTTCCTCATCTGTATGTAAGGATACGAGTGATAGTGGGTCATGTCGTTTTGTGGCTACTTGATGTTCATGTATCCTGGTGGTGCCTATTAAGTTTTACATTCAACACCAGATCCCATCTTATCCCAGTTTCAAAGACATACCGTGATGGCAAAGTGGGCAATTCTGGAGATTTTTTTCAGAACCTACTGCCATAGCAGCCTGGAAATTCCAAGATATTTCCAATTGATTGAACTACCCCTAAACCTGAGAGAGGACTATAATCCCTCAGTCATTGTCTACACAGTGACCTGGCCTTAGACAACCCTAGGACCTGAGCTAGTGATAATTTGGAGCTTCAGTTTATCACCATGAATTTTTTTTCGACAATGATTTTTTTTCTGAAAAATGTGGAAACTAGTTCCTAGCCCAGGCAACTAATGTGCTGTTCAAAATTCATCTTTATTCTCCAGATGCATGGAATGGGTCATCCAGAGGGTCCCCAATACGATTCAGGACCTCAACACCCATTGGTCAGTCGGTCAGGGATCATGCCGCCCAGTCACATGTCTGCCATTAGCCATTCCCAACTGAATGCACAGGTCAGTCTGAATGTAGCTAGGAGCGTTCTGACTCACGGCTCTCCCTCGCCCCCTGGAAGCAAGTCTGCCACCCCCTCGCCCTCAAGCTCAACACATGAAGAGGAGTCTGACCATCTGTCCAAGGTACAACTCAATCTTTGCTTCTACCTGCCTCATTCCTTTGTTCCATAGCCAGTGTGTGCATACCTGTCCTAACATCACTGCGCTGAGGACGTGTCATGGACCAGGCAAGCCATTCGAGCTCTCCATAATTTAGTTCAGTCATTTCTGAATCCTTAGTAAACATTGTGAGTGTAGAATGCAAATTTATTCTCAGAAGTAAAGGTGCTATAAATATTCAGAACACATTAGGGGCTAAATTCCTGAAGCAGAACAGAAGAGATGAAAACAACACATTATTTGAATAAGAAAGAGTGTTTTCTATTTTTTGTGTCTAATTTATGTTGAGTAAGACACCAGAAGATAACACCAGAAATCAGAACAGCTCCCATTCGGTGCTGGTAGTGAGTACTCCAGGGCTAACTCTTCAGCTGGTTAGATCCACCTGCTCTGACCAACTGATCTAACCTTAGTGGATCTCCTCCTGGGATAGTCATAATCACCAATGAAAACTTAAGGAACTGCAGATGTTGGAAATCAGAAACAAAAACAGGAATTGCTGGAGAAGCTCAGCAGGTCTGGCGGTATCTCCGGAGAGAAATCGGAGTTAACGTTTCAGATCCAGTGACCCTTCCAGACCCGCTGAGCTTTTCCAGCAATTCCTGTTTCTGTGTGTCTTGAGCATCAGGCTTTCAGCTATTAATTACTGTGGTCTGTCCTGCCATGACTCACCTGACCTGAATCTCACAACAGCTGGAAGTGACTAGCTGCACTCAAAGTAGGATTGTAATATTGGAAGGAAATTCTCACAGGATCATTGGAGCAGGGGAGGGATTCAGTGATGGAGAGACAGGGGAGGGGAGAGGGAGAGGGAAGTGAGTTAACTTTCATTTTCTTTGTTAGATATTTTTAAAAATTGTCTCGTTCTGAAGTCACAAACTATTTGCTCATGCTCAGAGTAAATTTTCTAAAACATAAGCTTCATTTTTGCAAATAGAGCAATTTTTTGCCTTGTTCATTAGACAGAATATTGTATTTCCAACACACTCGCAAGAATAATGTCTGCTTTAAGTGGGTGGCACCTTAATTTTAAACTCTGACCTCCAGTTCTAGATTCTCCCGAGGCAAAAGAGAAAACATCCTTTCCACATCCTTGCCTGGTCAAGAGCCTTTAGTCACTCTTAATCTTTGCGGATACAGGCCCATTCTGTCCTACTGTACTCATAAAATCAGCCCTCTCCAGGTATTAGGCTGGTAAACCTTCTCAGAGCTGCCTGCAACACATTAATGTCCTTCCTGCTCCTGTTTCTTCAGAACAGTATTTGCCGCTCCTGTTCTAGGTGTCAGAGATACAGTCTGATAATTTAACAATAATGGCTGACTTGGGAGAGCTGGTGGTGAATTCGAGCTAGGAACCTCAGGGTATGTGTGAAACGCAGTGCTAAGGTCAGTGTCGAGCGACAGCATGTAGATGAGAGATAGAAGGAGCCAAAGCTGGGTCACTGGGGTCATCAGAGGTAACAGTGTGGAAACAGGAAGACAAATCATTTGCAAGTGATTCTCTGACAATAATTAGATAACAATGGAACTGGGTGAGATGAGGACCCACTACTTTATGTTGTCCTTCAACATTCTTCCAATCAGAATGCACTACCTCACACTTCTCTGCATTGACTCTCCTCTGCCAAAGGTCTGGACCATGTGGGAAGAGAGTGGGAGACGGAAGTGATCAGTGTTGGCCTTCTGTGTAATTGGTTTGATTGAAGGTGGCAAGATAGGTTGGGGAGTGTACATAGAGCAAGAAACTGAAGGGGGATAAGAAGACACTGAGCGTAGGGGAGAAGAGGCATGATGAGTGGGGGAAGAGCAGGATAAATGAAAGCTGGGCATACGTCCTCCGCATGTGCATGTGATTCAGTGATTCAGCTCAGTTACAGGCTCATGAGCAATACAGCGCCAACATGTCACATTACCACTTTGAGGGCTTGTATGTTTACTGCCTGTGGACACAGAGACACTGTTTTGCAAGACCTTTCATTTCTGTGATAAAAACACGATGAAGGTGGCCAGCCCTGTCAGAATGGCCTGGAGTTTCAAAGAATCTCCAGATCAAGCAAAACCTGGGAGAAAAATCATCAGATACAATGTTCATTTTCTGTTAAAACTTTTACTAAAAGTATTGAAGATTGAGGGCTGTTCCATCGGTTTCAGCAGGCCCCTGTATCCTGGACCAGGACGAGTGTGTGTAGGGGGGGCATGAGGGGTGATGGGAGTGGGGAGTTGATGGGACTGTGGGAGATGATGGGGGTACAGGAGTAATGGGAGTGAGGGAGTGATGGGGGTGTGGAGGTAATGGGAGTGGGGGAGGTGATGGGTTGGGATGTAATGGGAATGGGCGCATGATGGGAGTGGAGGGTAATGGAGGTGTGGGGGTAATGGGAGTTGGGGAGTGATGGGAGTGGAGGTTGATGGAGGTGAGAGGGTATTGGGAATGGGGGGTGATGGGAGTGGGCGGTGATAGAGGTGCGGGGGTAATGGGAGTGGGGTGATGGATATTGGATATAATGGGAATTGGGGTGAGATGAGAATTGGAGGGGATGATTAGTGTGAGCAGTAATGAGGATGGGGAGTAATGGGGATTGGGGGTAATGAGTGTGGGGGAGGGCAGGTGATGGGAGTGGGATATGGGGGGTATATGCATGGGTTTATGAGAGGGGGATCGAGGGTGGCAGAGTTGCCTTTCACAGTGAAGAGCCAGTTAGCTATCAGGTAATGAACAAAGTAACAGCAGTGGGCCATTCAGCCCCTCAAGCCTACAATGTCATTTAATATGATCGCAGCTGATCAAACAACATTATTCCCATAATCAGGAATCTATCAGCCTCATCCTTAACAATGAGGTTATATATACCTCAGAGTCAGCTTACACACCCTCTGAATCTTGCAAACATTCACAACCGTCTGAGTGAAAACATTTCCCACTCCAATCCTAACTGGCATCTGCTTATTTTTACATCGGGTGTTCGGCTTCTCGACCCCTCAACCATTTCAACCTTTCACTTGCTTCAAGCCTGTCCGTACCTTTTTGCTCTTTTGTAGGTGTCAATGAGATCACTGCTCATTCCTCAAAATTCTAGGGGATACAGACCCAATTTAGCTGATCTCCCTTCACAGGACAGTGCCTACATCCTGGGAAAGATCCTCCTGCACCTTCAGCACAAGAACCGCTTCACTTTGCTGTGGGATTTGGAGGATGGGGCAAGGTCAGGTTGGATAACTTGAGTGATCAATGTGGGAGGAGAGGCAGGCTATCACATGATGAGGCCTTTTGGTGGAACTGGTCAGGGTATGTGAACCACGCCAGTGTCACACGCTAACTTTTCCACTGAGAGGTGTCGCAGCGAAAGAGATCAGGTCAAAATTGACCAACTCCTTCCCTTACAGATTACCGGAGAGAAGAGACCATCGGTGGACATTGGGAAGAAGGTGAAGACACAAAAAAAGAAGAAGAAGAAGGACCCAAATGAGCCACAGAAACCGGTCTCTGCCTATGCTCTCTTCTTCCGAGACACACAAGCTGCAATTAAAGGACAAAATCCCAATGCAACTTTCGGAGATGTTTCTAAAATTGTCGCCTCCATGTGGGATGGTCTTGGAGAGGAGCAGAAACAGGTATGGAGAGAAAAGAAGGAATGCTTAAGCTTCTGTTCTACACTCTGTTTATTATAGATACTGAGCATTGCTTCCAGTTGACTGGATTTATTGATTTAACTGGAGGATTTGCACAAAACAGAAAACAGGGAGCTTTTCCAACACAAACAAAGTTGCTGGAAAAGCTCAGCAGGTCTGGCAGCATCTGTGAAGGAGAAAACAGAGTTAACGTTTCAGGTCCGGTGACCCTCCCTCAGAATGCTTTTCAAAGCAGATTGTGAGAGAGTAAAAGCTCAGTGCCGTAGCAGTCAGTGTCCTCAGCCAGACTCGAACACCGACACTGGGGTTTTCTGAGTGGTTCTGTTAGATGTGATCCCACTTTCTGAGGCAGAAGTCTCTCGTTTTGAGTCTGACCTGCTGGCCACAGAAGGAGGATTCATGTGGGTCATCGTTAAGTCTGAACATTTGTTCCAGATCTCCACTAAAGGGAGAAAGAGGGTGAAGAGATGCAAAACAATTGCACTCACTCATAAATATTCAAGCTGCCCCGAGATTCGGGGAGACAGGAGAAGTTTTCAGTGCTTGAAGTATTTCAATACTGGAAACATTAGCATTCGCAATCAACAAACGCCTACATTAATCAGTTAACCCAAGGCATCAGTTTGGCAGGTAGTACGGGAACAAAGGGTTGGAGAGTTTGAAGCATGAGGAGAACTGACTGGATAGAACAGTCTGAGTGAACTAAGGATCAATCCAGTCAATTGTACAGCCAGTGCTTTCGGCAGTGGTTTTATCTGTTTGAGTGTAAGTGTTTTACAATCAGTAAGAGGGTTTGGTTACAAAGTAATGAGCATTTACATCTGCTGGATGAATAAGAGGGGTACAGAAAACATAGGAAGGGTCTAGGCCCAAAACGTCAGCTTTTGTGCTCCTAAGACGCTGCTTGGCCTGTTGTGTTCATCCAGCTCCATACTTTGTTATCTACAGAAAACATTGTTGTCTAATCTCTAGAAATGTGGTTAAGGATTCATTCCACAGCATGAGAGGCAGCAATCTCGCTGACTGAGGGACCCGGATCTGTGGGATTTGAGCTTTTACCTTCTCTTGAAGTAAAGAGAGATGGAAGGATTTGTATTTAAATATAGAATCATATCGTATCCCAAAAAAAACCTCACAGTGAATGACCTTTGCGCAAACATGACTGCCAAGGTTTATTTTAAATTCACTTCCGTGATGTGAGTGTCGCTGACTGGGCCAGCATTTTATTGCAAGTCCCGAGCTGCCCCTTGAGAAGGTGGGGGTGAGCTGCCCTCTAGAACCGCTGCAGTCCATGAGATGTGGGCCCACTTGCAATGCCCCTTAGGGAGGGTATTCAAGGATTTTGACCCAGCGACAACGAAGGAGCAGTGATAAATTTCCAAGTCAGGACGGTGAGCGGCTTGGGGGGGATCTTGCAGGTTGAAATAACTCCACAGAGACTGGTACCCTGTCACCAAGTCACCCTTTACTGACACTTGAGCCGTCCTTGCCTACAGACTGCCTTGATCAGAGCCTGCTCTCAGAGTAGTGGTATCTTTGAGACTGCCCCTTTTTAGCTGCTAGCCAGGGGCCCCTGGAACACAGATACCATGAATTTCACCTGGCTGACCTTGCTACAGTCATTACACAGGGCTGGTGTTCCCCTGTATCTGCTGCCCTTGTCCTTCTAGATGGAAGTGGTCATGGGTTTGGAAGGTGCTGCCTGAGGATCTTTGGTGAATTTCTGCAGTGCGTCTTGTAGATAGTACACACTGCTGCTACTGAGCATCGGTGGTGGGGGAGAACATACAGTGAACAATCTTGCATTTATGAATTGCCTGTTAGAACATAGAACATAGAACAATACAGCGCAGAACAGCCCTTCGGCCCTTGATGTTGCACTGACCTGTGAACTAATCTAAGCCCCTCCCCCTACACTATCCTGTCATCATCCATATGCTTATCCAAGGACTGTTTAAATGTCCCTAATGTGGCTGAGTTAACTACATTGGCAGGCAGGGCGTTCCACACCCTTACCACTCTCTGAGTAAAGAACCTGCCTCTGACATTATTTTAAATCTATCCCCCCTCAATTTGTAGCTATGCCCCCTTGTATAAGCTGAAGTCATCATCCTCAGAAAAAGGCTCTCACTGTCCACCCTATCTAATCCTCTGATCATCTTCTATGTCTCTATTAAATTCCCTCTTAGCCTCCTTCTCTCCAATGAGAACAGACCCAAGTCCCTCAGCCTTTCTTCATAGGGCCTGTGCTCCAGACCAGGCAACATCCTGGTAAATCTCCTCTGTACCTTTTCCAATGCTTCCACATCCTTCCTGTAATGGGGCGACCAGAACTGCACGCGATATTCCAAATGAGGCTGCACTAGCGTTTTGTACAGTTGCAGCATGAATCAAGGCTCCAGAACTCAATCCCTCTACCAATAAAACCTAAAACACCGTAAGCCTTCTTAACAGCACCATCAACCTGGGTGGCAGCTCTCAGGGATCTACGTACATGGACAACAAGATCCCTCTGCACATCCACACTACCAAGAATCTTTCCATTGACCCAGTATTCTGCCTTCCTATTATTCTTCCAAAAGTGAATCACCTCACGTTTATTCGCATTGAACTCCATAAAAGAAAATTCTAACATGCTTCCTAAAGCACTATTTGACATCAGGCAAAGGGGTTTAAGAAGGACCTTTGGGCACAAACAGCTGAAAGCACAATCGCCAATAGCAGAGTGATATAATCAGGGATACTCAAGAGGCCAGACTTACAGGACCACAAAGAGGGGCTTAGTTGGGTTGAAAAGCCAGAGGAGGTGACAGATTTAGGGAGGGGTAAGACCATGGAGGGAATTGGAAGCAAAGGTGAGAATTTTAGCCTCAAGTCATGAGCCAATGCTGTTCTGTATTCAGTGACATCAGTTGGTGGGATCTCAGTTTAATGTCTCACCTGAAAAGTGGTACCTGCAACATGACAGCACTCTATCAGTGCTGCACAAGAGCTGAAAGCCACAGCTCTCGCAACCAAAGTTCAAAGGCAGTTGGGGATAAGGAGTAGGAGTGAGGTAACACCATGACCCTGAAACTATCTGAGGGATTCCTGGCCAATTCTGTGAAGTGAGGCAGAAATTTCCCTGTGAGCTTCTGAAGCCTTCCTTCAGTGAAAATGGGTGTTAGACCCTGAATCACAGTGAGCGAGAAGGGGATTCACACTGGAGACAGCCCTAGCCAATATTCTAACAAAGACCACTGTGTGGTAGAGGAGAGAGGAAGTAACTGTAGCTCTAAGCCCTCTCCCTAACCCATCCCAGCTCAGGAAGAAGGCCCAGGTCAGGTTGAAGGTGCAAAAGTGGGGTGCATGATGTTTTAGGGGATGTCTACCTCCAATCTCAGAAATGGCTAGAAGTCAAGCCTTTGGTTCCAGTCACCCTTCATCCGACTAAACCAGCCATCTCTTTCAAACCATGTTTGAAGTATTTAGGAGCTCCTGCCTTTCTCCTCATGGGAATATCTCTGAGGGTGACCGAGCAGATCCAAAACACCAACTGTAACCCAGCCAAAACAGAACTGAAGTCGGGTCATGCTGCAGTTGGTCCAATCAAAGTCTGTCATCTCGACATCTCTGTCCCGTTCCCCCACATTGCCCGTGGGTTTTGCCCCCCTCGAACTCCAGCATTGGTTCCACAGCTCATGGTGCCATCCTGAGACCCTACAATCCCACAGTTCCTGAGCTTTCACCATCCTGAAGAAGTTGCAGGACAGCACCATGATGCTGTGTGTGACTTGATAAAGCCTCATAGCTCCCCTTGAGGAGCACACTATTGCCTTGTTCCTGATTTACAGCGTCCACAGTTCTGGTTTTTATACACTATTGCCTTGGTTTGATTTCAATTTTCAGTCCTTCCTGGTTGATTCACTCACACATGTGAGAAACCCCTATATAGTGAGAAGATTAATTTTCTGAAGAAGGATCACTGGACTCGATTCACTAACTCACTCCTCAGATGCTGCCAGCCCTGCTGAGTTTCTCCAGCAATTTCTGTTTGAATTTTCCCATTGATTTGGTAGGTACACAGCCCAAGTGTGATGATGTGTCTTCGCCACAAAAACAGCCTTCCCACTGCCTGCTGGGTATTGAGCCTGTCTATTTGCCTCTCTTTGTTAGATATCAGAATGAAACCAATCTGCATGTTCTGTCTGGCTAGCTACATTGTCCATTGCCCCTCATTAACTGCTGTGTTTACACAGGGTACATTTGCACAGTCACGTTCCACACATTGTTCACTTTTACTCCTGCTTGCCAATTCTTTCTCACCAAAGATTCATGTTTGTCCTGAGAGACTCTGCTAATGTCCTCATTCCCTGGTTTTTATTTGTGCTGTTGCCTAGTGATTTCAGTCATGCTCAGGAATACGAGATTAGCAATTTCCTTGTCCTTCCATTTGCTTCAAGGACACCTGTTCTGGAAATTACACTCTGAACCGACTTAACCGTTTTGGGTCTGTGCAGTGTGTTCGGCTCTCGGTGTTGTTTAGCTCAGTCAGCTCGATGATGAGAGTATGATGCAGCATAGCAATGTTGCTTCAGTCTTCAGGGCCAGCTGTGTTAGCTCATAACAGCACTTACAGTAGAGCCTCTCTCTGACAAACCAGTTTTGACCCTCATCAATGAATGTTTGCCAACATTATGAAGCAGCCTCTCATCCGTAGGTTTACTCCAAGTCTATCATCTCACATAGACGCAGATATACTGAAAATATTTGGTCCCTTCCTCAATCTGGCTATAGTTGATCAATCAAGCTGACAGTCAGAGCGATGACCTGTAAATGAGACTGTGTCGTGTGTGTGTGTGAGCTCTTACTCTGTCCCATATTATCCTTATCTCAATCCGCAGAGAACGGTCAGTGATAGCTTTCCTCATCTCACTCTCTCTGGAGCAATCTGTACTTGTCTGCATGACAACACTGTGTTCTCAGCTAAATCAACTCTGGGAGTGACCAACACAATCCAAACAGCTTCTTCATGTCTGAAGATTAATCCTTTACAAACTAAATCCAACGTCACCGCAAGATCATTGCACAAACGAGAAAAGAAACCCACGGCAAATTGTTTTATATAGAGTGGCAGGTTCACATTTGGTCTTTATTTTGCTAATACTGATTACACTGGCAGACAGGGGGAAAGAAACAGGCAGATTCTCTCTCCTCTCTCCATCCAGAAACACTTCAGATTATCCTTGTCTTAAAATCCCACAATGCTCACACCCCCATTCAATCTCTGGAATTTTCTTCAACCTGACAAATGTTAGAGAGGAGTTCAGTTAGTTCAATTGGCAGGATGGCTAGTTTGTAATGACTCCAACAGTGTGGGTTTAGTTTTTGCCCCTGGCTGAGGTTACCATGAAGGACTGTCCTTCTCCACCTCTCCCCTCACTCTGAGACCTGGTGACCCTCAGGTTAAACCATCACCATTCCCTAATGAGAAAGCAGCCCTATGATCTAGCAGGACTATGGTGGCTTTACCTGAGTATGAAATTCTCTCAGTTTGGCTTCACAAGAATCCCCGACTGTAATCGCTCTGCCTGCCTTCAGCTACTTGGACCCTAAGCTCGGTAACTCTTTGATATTGAATGTCCCTCATGCTCTAACCTTTCTCTGAGTCACTTGCTATCCCTTGTTTTTCTAACTGAGGCTCCCAACAGTTGCCAAATTGGACACAACAGCCTAACCTGATTGGATAGATCAGAACTTCTATTTCTGCAATTTCTTTACGGTGGTGCTCAATCACTGAACACAAGGCGCTGCCAATGTATGTCTAAGGGAGCAGCATGAGTTTATGGCTCAAAATAAAAGATAAAAAGCAAAGTTGTCTCTATATATGTACATGTAATATAAAAATTTGGAAGATATTATCATAAGCAGCAACATGAAAGATTCAATTTATTTTGCCAAATGATAGCCTTTAGACAATAAGACCATTAAAGACAAAAAGAGCAGTAGTAGGCCATTCAACCCATCAAGTTTATAATCCTCAACTCCACTTTCTTGCCTATTCCCCATAACCCTTGATTCCGTTCTTGGTTAAGAATCTATCTCAGCCTTAAATATACGTAAGGATCCCTCAATATCCTTCTGAGGTAAAGAATTCCATAGATTCGCTACCCTCTGGGAAAAGAGATTCCTCCTCATCTCCGTCTTATTCAGGAAACTGGGTGCTATTCAGAACAAAAGTTGCCCACTTCATTGGCACCACTACCTTCAACATTCACCCTGGCACATGCCATGCACCGTGGCAGCACTGCAATAACTCACCGAGGCTTCTTTGAAAACACATTCCAGTCTTGGGGCCCGTACTGTCTCGATGAACAAGGAGAGCCGATATAAGGGAGCACCATCATTGACACAGCACAAACACTCAATCGTTTCGCCTAGAAATTAAAACCACCCCTAGCACTGGGAGCAGATAGCGCTCTCTCCCACCACCTGGCCCATCTCAAATTCCAAGCCAAATTATCATCAAGGCTTAAATCACCGTTAGAGTGATTGCTGCTCAGTGCAGTTCCTGACTGCTCTGAGCCCAGGTCCCTCATGCTGCTCACTGTTTGAAACAGAAAATCATTTTCTTCTGGAGAACTAGACCGAGGATTTGAAAGTTAATCATAATTCAGTGGGCCCTGAGACTGAGTAACTCTGAAGGAATAACAGCAAGGAAGTGGTTGAAGGCTACAATTCAGAAATCGGGGGTTCAGCTGCGCTGGTCTGATCTTGGAGTAAGTGAGCAGTCTCCTCCATTTACTGGATATACTCTGTAATCGCAGGGTCTGTCACTGCATGATAAATTCCCATGTCAGACAGCAGTATGCCACACAAACTCATGTACCTTTTATTTCAGAACCAGAAACACTGTCTGTTTAATTAATATATTATGAAACAAGAACATTTCCTTAAATTCCAATTAACAGGTAATTCTGTGGGGACTTTATCAGCTCAGCAACTTGACCCCAGCATATGCTCAGTTCAGCTGTCTTTTACCCTCTACACAGTGACCCTTTGCTAGTGCAACTCCTTGTGATGATTTGCATTGCTTCATTTTAATTAGAAACCATCAGGCACGATAATTTATTGGGACATTTTGTCATTCCGAATCTCATTAGTTACACTGTGCAATTTCAGAATTAAAACCTGTTCCGTTTATGTCGGTTTTATCGAGCTGATGTTTATATCCTTTCAGTTGTGGGAAATTGTCCACTATTTCCACCACTGCACTGTGGGCCTACGTGAATAAAACTTTCACTGACAGAATTTCACCGTTTGGCCTGTCTCAGTCCCACAGCCAATGGAATCATTACCTGTGCCCAGATCCCATTCACAACGACCCATTGGTCTCCAAATCGAGCAACACTATTCATTCAATTTGGTTCAGTGTCAGTTTGATAAAAAAAAAGGTGCATCCAATCCTCCCCACCACCCGCCCCCAACTAGTCATGTGACAATTCTCTCTCCGGAGTACGGCTTGATGATGGAGCCTATCAGTTTATGTGACCTCTGCCTGGGAACACTTTGCTTTGCTTGCGTGTCACGGAATGCATGCAGGGAGACAGTTAGCGATTGGGGAAGACTTCAGAGAGGGTGCAGAAAAGCTTTACAAGAATGGTTCCAGGGATGTTAGACTTTGGTAGATCAGAGATAGCTACTTTGGGCCTACATTCCTCAGAGAAGAGAAAGTTGAGGGGAGATTTGTTTGAGGTGTTCAAATAAGCAGGCACTGTGGGTGGGACACACTGAGCTCAGTATTGGTCAGCTCCGACCTCCATCTGTCACCCTCAGCAATCCAAAAAACCAACATTCTCAGACACTGATAACCTGTCAATGGGGAATGAAGCCACCAGTATATCCTTATGGATCATACAGGTATGTGGGGTTGTCGGGAATGATGGTGACCAGGAAATGACCACTACCACAAAATGTGCTGTACATTCAACAGCTGGAGAGATGGAGAAGCTTTCATTCAAATTAATTGGGGTTCAGGTACTCTCCATCCCAGCACACGAGATGCTTCCGGTACAGCCGCCAGAGAATTCTTCTGGCTGTTAGATACAGGAGTAGAACTCGGCCATTCAGCCCATCACGTTTACCCTGCCATTTGATGAGATCATGGCTGATCTGATCATCCTCAATTCCACTTTCCTGCCTTTTCCTCATAAACCTCAATTCTCCTTACTGACTAACAATTTATCTTGGCCTTCAACATACTTGTTGACACAATCTGGACAATCCTGTGCGGTTAAAATTTCTATGGATTCATTACCCTCTGAGAGAAGAAATTCCTCCTCAGCTCTGTCTCAAATGGGCTACATTTATGCTGAGTTTATTCCCTCTGCTTCTAGACTCTCCCACAAGGGGAAACAACCTCTCCACATCTCCCTTATTAAGCCCCTTAAGAATCTAGATGAGGGTATCGCTGACCAGGCAGCATTTATTGCCCCATCCTTAATTGCCCAGGGGGCAGTTCAGAATCAACCACATTGCTGTGGGTCTGGAGTCACATGTAGGCCACACCAATTAAGGATGGCAGTTTCCTTCCCTAAAAGATATTAGTGAACCAGGTGGGTTTTTCTAACACTCAACAATGGATTTGTTGTCATAAACATTAGATTCTTAATTCCAGATGCTTTATTGAATTCAAATTCTACCATCTGCCGTGGCAGGATTCAAACCTGGGTCCCCAGAATGTTACCTGGGTCTCTGGATTAACAGCCCAGCAATAATACCTCTCTGATGAAGGGCCTAGGCCCGAAACGTCAGCTTTTGTGCTCCTGAGATGCTGCTTGGCCTGCTGTGTTCATCCAGCCTCACATTTTATTATCCAGCAATAATACCACTAGGCCATTGCCTCCCCTTTTTGTGATGGTGTGCTGGATAATTCTGGCGTGGAGCTTCGTTCACAATCTACACCTGCCCAACACCAAAGGACAGCAAACAAATGGTTGTGGGAAGTGGTGTGAGGTATTTCAGTGTGACTGTGCACTTTCTAAATGAGAGTAATGCTCATCTAAAGGCTAAAGAGATATAATCGGATTGCCAGCAAGCCAGAAGGTCAATGACAACAGCAGGAGCCATCTGCAGGTACCCACACTCACCCTCAGGGCTACATCTGGGGGTGGGTCTTTGCTTGTCCAAATGGACAGCTTCTGTGCCACCCATGTGGTACATGGCTTAAGTGAAGTTAAATTTCTCAACATCCACCCAGGACCCTGCTGTGGTGGATCACAGGGCATGCCATTGAATAGACTGTGTGTAGAATATAGTACAGAAGAGGCCCTTTGGCCCATTAAGTTACCCCAAACATACACTCCTATCTACACTGGTCCCACTTTCTCACACTAGGCCCATAGCCTTGAATGTTATGACATTTCAAGTGCTCATCCAAGTACTTTCTAAAGGTTGTGAGGTTTTCTGCTGGGAGAAGCCTACCTCACCTTCGTAAGTCCAGTGCTGTGGGGAGTACGGTGCAAACATTAGAACCAATCATTTCTGAAGTGAAAAGAGGTGATTCCTACCATTGGTGATAGAGGTTTGGAACACACTTCCATGATTGCCAATTGGTGTTAAAGCAATAGTTTATTGATAGATTCTTGGCGACCAATGGTTTTAAGAGATGGAAGATTACAGGAGGTAAATGGAGTCCATGGATGAACCATGATCTCATTGAATTGTAAACCAGTCACTCTGGGCTGGAATGTCCCAATTCAGACCGTCCCTCACATAGGACAAGATTTGAAAGTATTGGCTTTCAAGTGAGTCCCAAAGGGTTTTATGCTGTGGGAGCTGGTCTTCAGATTTCTTCTGTATCTGACACCATGCCTCGAGATCTTTTTGGTTCTATACTAAAGTTTTCTGTCACCAGGCACCAAAAGAAAATTCTGGAATGGAGGTAGTCCTTCTTTCAAGAGCAGAAGATGATTTTCAATAATTAGCTCTCCAAAGTCTAAAGTTCTTCAATGTAAAGCTTACGCTCTGTGTTGCCGTGAGACTTCTCGCCAGCCAGAGTGAGCAGGGTCAATTTCACAAAAACAGCAAGTACGATAGAAACTCAATTTCAGAAGGGTTCTGAGGAAGAGTAACCAGACTTGGAATATTAACTCCATTTTTCTCTCTGCAAACTACTGCCAGATCTGCTGAGTTTCTCCAGCATTTTCTGTACTTGTTTCAGATCTTTAGTATCTGCGGCTCTTTGTTTTATTTTAGGGTAAATGTCATGTTTGATTAGATACTTTGTACAATGCTTATTAACACCATTGGGAATCACTGGTACTCCACATCATGTATACATGGCCCTTTATTTTATTTTTATAGAATCCCTACAGTGTGGAAACAGGCCCTTCGAACCCAACAAGTCCACACCGACCCTCAGAGCATCCCATCCAGACCCATCCCCCTATAACCCACACACCCCTGAACACTACGGGCAATTTAGCATGGCCAATCCACTGCATATCCTTGGACTGTGGGAGGAAACTGAAGTATCCGGAGGAAACCCACACAGACACGGGGAGAATGTGCAAATTCCACACAGTCGCCTGAGGATGGAATCGAACCCGGGTCCCTGGTGCTGGGAGGCAGCAGTGTTAACCACTGAGCCACCGTGCCACCCATGCCACCCTGTGCCACTATTCATTAATACTGAATGAAGCTGTATGTTAGCCATGGAATTGGAATCGTGGGTCATTCCTAATGTTACATCACCCTGCAGCATCCCTGGGGGCAATTTGGGGTGAGAGTAAATCTTTCTGAAATTTTGCAGAGCTCCACAATGCATTCGGAGCCTTCTGACCTAGCACTATCACTAGTGTGTCACTGGCGGGATGTATAGGGTGAATGTCGTTGTAATTTTGCAATATATGTCACCTGGATAGACTCAATGATGCAGTTTTCTAAGAATATGGAGTCCGTGCAAAGTGTGTGTGAGGTTGTGCGAGAGAGAGAGGGTGTGTGTCAGATTGTGTGTGTGTGTGTGTGTGTGTGTGTGTGTGTGTGTGTGTGTGTTTGTGTGTGTGCGAGAGAGAGATGGGGTGTGAGTGTAAATGTGTGTGTGTGTGTGTGTGTGTGTGTGTGTATGTGTGTGAGAGATGGGGTGTGAGTGTAAATGTGTGTGTGTGTGTGTGTGAGAGAGAGAGATGGGGTGTGAGTGTAAATGTGTGTGTGTGTGTGTGTATGTGTGTGAGAGATGGGGTGTGAGTGTAAATGTGTGTGTGTGTGTGTGTGTGTGTATATGTGTGTGAGAGATGGGGTGTGAGTGTAAATGTGTGTGTGTGTGTGTGTGTGTGAGAGAGAGAGATGGGGTGTGAGTGTAAATGTGTGTGTGTGTGTGTCTGTGTGTGTGTGAGAGAGATGGGGTGTGTGTGTGTGTGTGAGAGATGGGGTGTGAGTGTAAATGTGTGTGTGTGTGTGTGTGTGAGAGAGAGAGAGAGATGGGGTGTGTGTGTCTGTGTGAGAGATGGGGTGTGAGTGTAAATGTGTGTGTGTGTGTGTGTATGTGAGAGAGATGGGGTGTGTGTGTGTGTGTGTGTGTGTGTGAGAGATGGGGTGTGAGTGTAAATGTGTGTGTGTGTGTGTGTGTGTGTGTGTGTGTGTGTGTGTGTGTGTGTGAGAGAGAGAGAGAGAGACACACTGAGACAATAAACCAATTAGTCAGCTGATAGTTTCTCTTTTCCCACTCTCTTGTGCTTCATCCACACTCTGTCTGGCTGCCTAAACATTATTTTTCTCCACTGTCTTATCAGTTCATTCCCTTTTGCTCCTCCCTTCCTTTTGTCTTCCCACAAACGGAAAATGCTGGAGCTTCCTTGCCTCCTCATGCCTCCCTGTTCCCATTTATTTAAATCTCAAGTCACTCAATCAACCAAAGACTGTGAGAGACTGAACTCAGTGTATCTCCTGCTCTTTTAAGTCATGGCTTTTCTCATTTGAAAATAAAATGATGATGCAATTCTATGTTGTTTTTACAGGCATACAAGAGAAAAACTGAGGCTGCAAAAAAGGAATATTTGAAAGCACTTGCGGCCTACAGAGCCAGTTTAGTATCCAAGGTAAGCAATGGCAGCTTCAACGAGATCACAGTCGGGAGTCACTCAGTGGAAAATACCACTATCTCCTATAATTTACAGCATAAACCTCACACTGAGTCCAAAATTGGGACAATAAATATGAGATAGTCGCTAATAAGTACAAATGGGAACTCGAGAGAACAGTTTCGAGTTGTTTTATAGATAATGGGAACTGCAGATGCTGGAGAATCTGAGATAACAAGGTGTGGAGCTGGATGAACACAGCAGGCCAAGCAGCATCAGGGGACCAGGGAAGCTGACGTTTCGGGCCGAGACCTTAACGGATGAAGGGTCTAGGCCCGAAACGTCAGCTTTTCTGCTCCTAAGATGCTGCTTGGCCTGCTGTGTTCATCTAGCTCCACACTTTGTTATCTCAGATTGTTTTATAGTCCATTTCAGTTGACAGTTAAGAGTCAGCCACATCACTGAGTGTCTGGAGGCACATGTAGCTCTGAACAGGGAAGGACAGCAGATTTCTTTCCCTAAACTACATTAGTGAACCAGATATGTTTAAATGGCAGCTGTTTCGTGGTCATCATTAGATTTGCAATTCCATTTATTTGTTTAAAAATTGAATTTAGATTTCACTCGCTGTTTTGGTAAGATTTGAACACAGGGCCCCAGAACATTTGCTGAGCCTCTGATCCAGACACAATGCCTCTAGGTTATAGCCTCCCCAACTGGGAGGTGTTTACACTAAACTGAAAGGCACAAAGCTTTCCAACGAGACTTTCTTTCACAATGATGTCCTTTCTTGAATATGATGAAGTTGGAACTAAAACAGAAATCGCTGGAGAAACTTAGCAGGTCTGGCAGCATCTGTGGAGAGAGAGAAACTGTTAACATTTCAAGTCCAGTATGACACGTTTCTAAAGAAGGGTCAGTGGACCTTGAAACACTAACTCTGATTCTCTCTCCACAGATGCAGCCAGAGCTGCTGAGTTTCTCCGGTAACTTCTGTTCTTGTTTCAGATTTCCAACATCCCCAATTCCTTGTTTTACTTTAGAGTTGGGGGCGAATCAATACAATTCATCCTTTCTCCTGTGAAACAAACAGCAACGTCAGGAGTGACTGGTCAAGGCATATGTTGCCTTGTACCGATTGTAAATACCCCCTGAACACAAACAAGTGCAGGATTTACACAGTTAACGGTAGGGCTCTGGGGAATGTTCTTGAACATAGAGACCTAGGGATTCAAGTACATAATTGCTTGAAAGTGGCTTCACAGATAGACAGGCTGGTAAACAAGGCATTTGACACGCTTGCCTTCACCAATCAAAGCATTGAGTATAGGAGCTGGGCATCATGTTACAGCTGTAAAAGACATTGGTAAGGCGACATTTGGAATACTGTGTACAATTTTGGTCATTCTGCTATAGGAAGCACGTTATTAAAGTGGAGAGGGTGCAGAAAACATTAACAAAGATGTTAGCGAGACTGGACGGTTTGGATTATAAGGAGAGGCTGGATAAGCCAGGACTTTTTTCCCTGGAGCATCAGAGGTTGAAGGGTAACTTTATAGAGGTTCATAAAATCATGAGGGGCATAGATAAGATGAATAGCCGAGGGCTTTTCCCCAAGGTAGGGGAGTCCAGAACTAGAGGGGCATAGGTTTAAGGTGAGAGGGGAAAGACTTACAAGGGACCTAAGGGGCAAACTTTTCATGCAGAGGGTGGTGTGTGTGTATGGAATGAGCTGCCAGAGGAAGTGGTGGAGGCTGGCACAATTACAGCATTTAAAAGGCACCTGGATGGGTACATGGATAGGAAGGGTTTAGTGGCAAATGTAGGCAAATGGGACTAGTTTAGTTTAGAAACGTAGTCAGCATGGGCAAGATGGAGCAAAGGGCCTGTTTCCATGCTGTATGACTCTACAATGTGAGGAAACCATTGCCACATTGGCCACTAATCATTTTCATGAATCTTTTTATGATTGAGGAGAGCATCAGGCCAACTGCTGACAGGAACTGAATAGTCATTGTCCAGTGTAAGCAACAGGCTATTCGGTTGAGCTGATGCAGCAAATCTAATGACCGTTCTCATTTGCCTTTGTCCTGCAGAGCTACACTGACCAAGTGGAAACAAAGAACAGCCAGACATCTCAGCAATCGCACATGATTCCCCCGAAGCAGCCTCCCTATAACCTACCCTCGCACACCTCCGCACCTTACATTGGACCAAATTCCTTCCTCCCTCAGCCAGAGCTACAAACCTACTCGGGCCCCTCCCACCACGGCCTCTCACGGACCCTCAGCTCCAAGACGGTCATGTCACAGATGCCCCTGAGTGGCTCTCCCCCTCCATCGCTGCAGATCAGCCCTCCCCTACACCAACAGCTCTCTCTGCAGCACCATCGCCACCGAGGGCCGCAGCAACAGGCCAATGTCCTCAACCAGCCCATCTCCATGCAGTCAGTGCAGAACCAGCGAATCATCTCTCATCAGGTACCATTACAAGCCCCATCACAGCTTCACTCTCCAGCAGGCCAGCAGGTGAGTACCGTTGGGCGATGGAGACAGGAACTGCAGGAGAACTTCCTCCGCAGCTCCAGCATTTGCAGCCCAGTGACTGGGGCACTCCCTTTCACAGGAGCACCATTCTCTGACCTGCTGCAGGCTATCATTGGTTCCCTCTGTGCTTTCTTCAAAGTTAGAGAAATGTGGAAGGTTGCATGGATTTAGAGCCCCAGACATGCAGTTATCAACAGAATCACATTTTAAATGTTTCTCAAGCGAAAATAAATGACTCAGAGATCTCCTTTCTCCTTATTTGAAGCTCCCTTGAATATCAGTGATTTGGGATTGCAGAATTGCAGATGATAATGTATCTGAATTTCTCTTCTTGCCGTACAGGGATATGCCCACATGCAGCCGGAATTCCAGAACACAGTCAGCGCCCAGTCTCCTGGTCCTAGTGTTTCAAACCCACCTGTACAGAGCACCGAGTGGGAGAATGAATTCTGCAACAATGACTGTGTCATCAGCCACTGCAGGTAAACAGCGGCCAATAGTGACTCAGCCAAAAAACCAACCTTTTTACAATTTATATCAATGACTTAGAGAAGGGAAACAGAGGAACAGAGGGGTCTTGGTGTGCCTGCCCACGGATCCCTGAAGGTGGCACAACAGGAAAACAGGATCGTTAAGAAGATAAATGACACACTAGCGTTTCTCAGTTGCGGTATAGATTATAAGAGCAGGGAGATTATTCTGAAGCAGTATTAGACTTTGGCTAGGCCACAGCTGGAGTAATTTGTGCTGTTCTAGTCTCCGTACACAGGAAGGAAGTGATTGCACAGGAGAGGATGTAGAGGACATTCACCAGGATACTGGCTGACCAATCAGAGTCAGTCAGAGATTGAAAGAACTGTAGGTGCTTTTCTCCCCTGAGCAAAAACAGAGTCAGAATCCATCTTGTCCTCACATACCATCCCACAAACCTCCGTATCCAATGTATCATTCTCCGCCACTCCCGCCACCTACAATCCAACTCCACCATATTTCCCTCCCCACCCCTTTTTGCCTTTCATACAGACCGCTCTCTCCACAACTCCCTCATCAGCTCCACACTCCCCACCAGCCCCACCACACCCGGCACCTTTCCCTGCAACTGCAGGAAGTGCTACACCTGCCCTTGCACCTCCCCCCTCACCCCCATTCCAGGCACCAAACAAAGATTCCACATCAGACAGAGGTTCACCTGCACATCTGCCGACTTGGGGTTTGCTGCTGCACCTGTTGTGGCCTCTTCTACATTGGTGAGACCAAGTGGAGGCTCAGAGACCACTTTGTAGATCACCTGCACTCTGTTCACGACAAGCAACAACACTTTCCGACCGCGAGCCAATTTAACTCCCCCTCCCACTCCCTGGGTGACATGTCAATCCTGGGACCCCTCCAGTTTCACAACAACGCCACCCAGAAACTGGAGGAGCAGCTCCTCACATCCTGCCTCGGGAGACTACAGCTCAATGGTCTCAATGTGGACTTTACCAGTTTCAAAATCTCCCCACCCTCGGCCTCATCCCATGACCGACCCTGCCGCTCATCCCCACTTCCTTGACCTGACACAACCGGTCCCTCTTCTCTCCCACCTATCCGGTCCTCCCACCTCACTGACTAATCCCCACCACTGCCTACCTGCATGCACCTATCACCATCCCACCTACCTTCCCCAGCTCCACCCCTCCTCTCTATTTATTTCTGAGCTCTCCTACCCCTCCCCATTTTTTGAAGAAGGGTCCTGACCCGAAGCATCAGCTTTCCTGATCCTCTGATGCTGCCTGGCCTCCTGTGTTCCTCCAGCTCTACACTGTGTTATCCCAATCAGAGTCAACCTACTTGATCCAAAATTAAACAAAACATGGCTGTTAACTGTCAATCTTCATTAATGAATGCATTCTCCACAGCAACTCCTCTAACCAGTCAGAATCCACTTGTTAATTAACCACCACTCTACTCTCCGACAGTACAAATGTTCATTTTCCATTTCATTGGCATTCTTGAAAATTCTCTTGATTGTTGCATGATGAAAATCTTCAAGAAAGATTAACCATTAAAGGGAGTGGGAACTGATTTGGCCAATACTACAATTTTCCAGTTATTTTCTTTAAGGTAAGTAAAGATGATAGATTTAATGCAATAATATTCTCAAAAACTTAGAAGTGATTAATAGAATGGACTGAAACTGCTGGTTTATAAGTTAATCCTGGGAGAACTGACTGCATTCCCAATGCAATTCACACCGTCTGCTGTTTCAACAATGTGCAACAATTAGCCCCACTCCCTGTTGCTTACTTGCTGGCTGTACTCAGATAATACTTTCCTCAATTTATAATTGGTTTAAAACCTCTGTTAAAATGTCAGCAAAGGAGCAGTTTAACACTCACATGATAATTGCTGGGATTGAGGAATTCTGCAATAAGGAAAGATTAAGGAGACTGGGCCTATCTTCTCTGGAATTTTGTAGAATGAGAGGTGATCTCATTTGAGCAAATAAAATTCATACAGAGTGTGATGAAATAAATATCAGAAAGATATTCTTCCTGGTTGGGTTCGGGGAAATGGTCTAAATGGCCGAGGCATTGAACAGGTGTTTTGTATCAGTCTTCACAGTGAAGGACACTAATAACATGCCAGTAATTGACAAAGAAACGAAGGTAGGTGAGGACCTGGAAATAAACCTTATTACAGAAGAGGTAGCGTTGGACAAGCTAATGGAGCTAAGGATTGATAAGTCTCCTGGCCCTGATGGAATGTATCCCAGGGTACTAAAAGAGATGGCGGAGAAATAGCAGGTGCACTGGTGGTAATTTTCTAAAATTCGCTGGACTCTGGGGCAGTCCCAGCAGATTGGAAAACAGCAAATGTGACGCCACTGTTTAAAAAGGGAGGTAGGCAAAAGATGGGGAATTATAGACCGGTTAGCTTAACCTCTGTAGTGGGGAAGATGCTTGAGTCTATTATCAAGACAAAAATAGCAAGGCATCTCGATATAAATTGTCCCGTTTGGCAGATGCAGCATGGGTTCATGAAGAGCGGGTCATGCTTGACAAATCTTTTGGAATTCTATGAAGACATTGCGAGCAAGGTGGACAGTGGCGACCCAGTGGATGTGGTGTACCTAGATTTCCAAAAGACCTTCGACAAGGTGCCGCACAAGAGGCTGCTGCATAAGATAAGGATGCATGGCATTAGGGGTAAAGTATTAGCGTGGATAGAGGATTGGTTGACTAACAGGAAGCAAAGAGTGGGGATAAATGAGTGCTAGTGAGTTTTGAGAAGATTTGTAGCTCAGGTTGAGGTTCTGGATGTGAGTTTGCTCGCTGAGCTGGAAGGTTAGTTTTCAGATGTTTCGTCACCATTCTAGGTAACATCATCGGTGAAGCGCTGGTGTTATGTCCCGCTTTCTATTATATATAAATGAATGCTATTCTGGCTGGCAATCAGTGACTGGTGGTGTGCCTCAGGGATCGGTGTTGGGACCGCAAATATTTACAATTTATATCGATGATTTGGAGCTGGGGACCACGTGTAGGGTGTCAAAGTTTGCAGATGACACTAAGATGAGTGGCAGAGCAAAGTGTGCAGAGGACTTTGAAACTTTGCAGAGGAACATAGATACAGAGAGGTTATGTTGCAGCTGTATAGGGTCCTGGTGAGGCCACACCTGGAGTACTGTGTGCAGTTTTGGTCTCCTTACTTGAGAAAGGATGTACTGGCACTGGAGGGGGTGCAGGGGAGGTTCACCAAGCTGATTCCGGAGTTGAGGGGGTTGGCTTATGAGGAGAGACTGAGTAGATTGGGATTATATTCATTGGAATTCAGAAGATTGAGGGGGGTCTCACAGAAACATATAAAATTATGAAGGGTATGGATAAGATAGAAGTAGAGAGGATGTTTCCAGTGGCAGGTGAAGTTAGGACAAGAGGGCATAGCCTCAAGATTAGAGGGAGCAGATTTATGACTGAATTGAGAAGGAACTTCTTCACCCAGAGGGTTGTTAATCTATGGAATTCCTTGCCCAGTGAAGTAGTTGACGCTTCTTCAGTAAATGTTTTTAAAGCTAAGGTAGATTTTTTTTCAACAATAAAGGAATTAAGGCACACGGTGAAAGCGTGGGTAAGTGGATCTGAGTCCACAGAAAGATCAGCCATGATCTTATTGAATGGCAGAGCGGGCTTGAAGGGCCGAATGGCCTACTCCAGCTTGTAGATCTTATGTTCTTATGTAAAGCCAGGTGACAGACTCAGAATGAGGATTAGGCCTTTCGTGAGTGAGATGAGGAGGGATTTCTTCACTTAAAGCAGGGTGCAGCTTTGGAATTCTTCATCACAGAAGCTGTGGAGGTTCTGTCATTGAGTATGTTCAAGTCTGAGATTGATTAGATTTTACACATTAAAGCAAAAGTTAGGGGTACAGGGGTAGTGATGGACAATTGTGTTGAAGATCAGCCATGACCTATTTGAATGAGACAGCAGGCTCAAAGGGGCTGAATGGCCTCCTCCTGCTGCTATCCTATGAAATGTTCACATGGTAACACAGCACTGCCACCAGCCACAGATCTCTTTAGTTTGTTTGGGTTCACTGAAACTAATACCTTGTTTCTCTTCCTTTGATGAAGCATGTTACCAAGGGACAAGCCACTCTACCTCACCTGAACCCACAAGACCTCCTTCTGTACTTGGACTTTACCAAGGGAGTTGCCAGCCCGAAAGATGCCCCTCCAAAACCACCCACATTGGTAACAGTGAGGACATTAGCTGAGCCAATCGCCAAGCATTTGGAATCATAGATACGAAGACTGGACTGTGAGCTCCCCCACGTTATCATCCAAATCTAACCCTCTTTCTTCCCAAAAAAAAATTTAAAAGTAAAATAAAGGGGGGAATTTAACTAATTCCTATGAAGGAAATTTTTTTTTGCTTGCCCCAAGCCTGGCCTGCTACTGTAGTAAAACTGCTTTCGTGGTTAATGCAGGATCCTTGGCCAAATGCTCGTGGACATTGTCATAAGAATTGAAATGACTCTGCAGGCAGACAGACTGAGTACACAGTCCACACTGGTCTTTCCACCAAGTGGATCCCTAAATACCATCACGATGCCTTTTCTGACCACCAGAGTCCTGTTAAATTGAAATGCTGGGGGCGTAAAATATTAAATGTGAAGCAGTCTGTTTAATAAAGCGTATATTTAGAATATTGTTTTCTGTAGTTTTACTAAATGTTCTAGATGTATTGATAATTACGGGAGCTTTGTGTGTTGGACGATTACTCTGTGATTTACTTTATAGAAAAGAGAGTATTTTTTTTGTCTCTGATTTTACTGTAGCACATTTGGATCACTGTTTAGCGGGGAAGGTAACATTTGTGTATAAAATGCCAAATGTATTTGTTTTCCTTAAAGACTACTGATTGGGGCCTTTTATAGTTGCATTCTGTAGCTTTTAACATTAATTTTCTGCCACGTGCTCAATTATTTAATTTTTTTTGATTGACAATGTTTTGTCTATTTAAAATAAAGGGACACATCAGTGTATTCCTAAGAGGTTGGTGAGCTGTCTCTGACCTTGTGGAGGTATTTTTCCATCAGGTTTAGCACCAACTGTCAGGATTTATGTTCTTACGTTTCACGTCTGATTTTTATATTTTCCCCGTCAGTAAATAAAAATAATAATTTTATACTCACTGGATGTGTAAACGTTGTTTCTTTCTATCAAACACTCGGACTCGCTTAGCTGACCGTTACTTTGTATTTGTGTTCTGTGTGTGAACAAGCAACATTCCTCTCCTCGAGACTAACTCACTGGCTCTGCTGGAATGTTTCCTTATCTTCATTTAAAATTTAAAATAGCACAAACGCCAAGCTGCAATGAGGCATTTGCAACGTGGAGTAAAACATCCCTGTACAGGATCAAGCACTGACTGTTCATGTTGACCCACTGCATTCTCATCATGCCATGGAGAACCAGTCAGTCATTTGATCAGATTGGGACCCCATCCCATCCTGGGATAGCAGAATGATGTATGAAGAAGGGCTGGATCAGTCAGGATAATCTTCACCGGAGAAGAAAGATGGGAGGGATCTGATAGAAACCTATAAAATTCGAACAGGACTATATCGGGTAAATGCAGGGACGGTGTTCCCAATGATCTCAGGTGCCCAGAACCAGGGGTCACAGAATAAGGGCATTGGCTAGGCCGTTTAGGACTGAGATGAGGTGGAATTTCTTTGTCCAGAGAGCCTGCGGAATTCCCTGCCACCGAAAGTGGTTCAGGGCAAAACATGGAATATTTTCAAGAAGAAGATAGACACAATTCTCAGAGCTAAAGGGATCAAAGTATCTGAGGGAGAAAGCAGGAACACAGGACAGAGTGGGACGATCGGCCATGATCATATTGAATGACAGAGAGAATGAAGAGAATGATCACTACACTGTCCTTGCACCTGCTTTGGGTCAGTTCGATTGTAGACGGTCTCCTGAGTTGTGGGCCTGTCAGAATGCAGTGTGTCTTCACTTTGACGAGGTCTCAATGCAATTACTGGCAAGCACCAGCCCAGGTGCTTCACCTTACCCCCCGTGACTCTAACCAGCAATCTCACACAGCGCTTACAATGCCTTCAGAGACCAATAACATCTCAAAATAACTTTGAACTCCCACTTAACAGTTTTAAAGGAAGATGCAACAAGATTTCATGTTTTAGGATCTATACTGTACAAATCATTTAAACAAACATGGAACAGGAGAAGAATTCACCCAATCAAGCCTTTACCTTCTTTAGGCAGCACGGTGGCTCAGTGATTAGCACTGCGGCCCCACTGCAAGGACCCAGGTTTGATTCCGGCCTCGTGCGACTGTCCATGTGGAGTTTGCACATTCTCCCCGCGTCTGTGTGGGTTTCCTCCGGGTGCTCCGGTTTCCTCCCACAGTCTAAAGATGCGCAGGTTAGGTGGATCGGCCATGCTTGACTGTCCATACTGTTTCGGTTAGATGCGTTAGACATGGAGAATGGGTCTGGGTGGGATGCTCTTCACAGGGGCACTGTGGACTTGTTGGGCCAAATGGCATGTTCCCACACTGTAGGGATTCTATGAAACAAACCTGTTTCACTGGGCCCTGAATTCCACATTTCCAACTAATCCACCAGTAAGTATCCATTCCTCTGCTTAACAATTATTTATTTACCACCGACTTAAAATATTCAATTAACCTGCCTCTGCTATCTCTGAGGCAAAGAGTTTCAAAGCCACACTTCCTTCTGAGAGAAAACAAATCCCCTCACATCTGTCCTGAAAGGGTGATTCCTAATTTTGAAACAGCACCCCCGGGTTCTGGACTGGCATCTGGGAGGAAACACCCTTCCCCTTGTCAAGGCCATTTGGGATTTTACACACTTCAATGCAGTCACACTTCACTCTTCAAAACTCCAGGGTTAGTATGTCCAATCTTAACCCATCAGACAAACTGCACGTTCCAGGAATCACTCTATTAAGTCTCCCTGAACTGCCGTCAATATATTTACATTTCTCTTTAAATGAGGGGACAGAAACTGCACACAGTTTTGAGACACGGTCTTACCAATGCCCTGTATGACTGAAACATAACATCCTGACTTTAACGTTAAATTTCTTTCATCATAAAGGATTGCATCCCATGGACCTTCTTAATACTTCACCCTTACCTATGGACTAAGATTTTGTGAATCAAACACCGGGGCACCCAGATCCCTCTGCACCTTGGAGTTCTGCAATCATTCTCCATTTAAGTAATAGTGTGCTTTTTCATTCTTACTGGTAATGTGAACATTTTCTCACATTATATTCCATCTGACAGATTTCACTCATTCAACCTCTTCCATCTTCTTCAGTCCCTTTCGCAACAGACATTCCTAGCTATCTTTGTGACGTCCGCACATGCCCTCACTTTCTTTATCCAAGCCATTGATATATTATGAAAGGCTAAGGCCCCAGCACAGCCTCTTGTGGGGTCCACTCATCACTTCCTGCTGATCAGAAAAAGACTTTTTTTTATACACGCCCTGTTTTCTACCAGCCAATCAATTTTCTACCCATACTGGTATGTTGGCTCCATGCCATGAGCTCCTACTTCACATAATAACCTTGATATTGTTCAAATGTCTCCTGGAAATCCAAGTACAAAGCAATAATGGGCTCTCCTTTATCCAGAGCATATGTTACTCCTTGAAAGAATTCCAAACAAAACCATGCTGTCTGGTCCCAAATACTACCCAGCAAAGAACTCCTTAATGATTGATTCTAACACCTTCCCCTTGAATGATGTCAAGCTAACTTTCCTATAGTTCCTGTTTTCTGACTCCTTCCAGTCTTGAATCGAGAGGTTATATTTGCTACTTTCCAGTCTGATGGACACTGCTCAGAATCCAGCAGGTTTTGAGAAACTAACACCACCTCATCTATGACCTCCTTTGTGACCTCTTTTAAGGCCCTGGGATGAAGTCGATCTGCACCTGGAACTGTGGGAGTCCAGCAGCTCCATCTGTTCCCTCAGTACCAGAGAATCATAGAATCTTTACAGTGTAGAAGCAGACCATTCGACCCATCAAAGATAATGGGATCTGCAGATGCTGGAGAATTCCAAGATAATAAAATGTGAGGCTGGATGAACACAGCAGGCCAAGCAGCATCTCAGGAGCACAAAAGCTGACGTTTCGGGCCGAGACCCTTCATCAGAGAGGGGGATGGGGAGAGGGGGAGGCGGACTGAAGATGGAGAGAAAAGAAGATAGGTGGAGAGGAGAGTATAGGTGGGGAGGTAGGGAGGGGATAGGTCAGTCCACGGAAGACGGACAGGTCAAGGAGGTGGGATGAGGTTAGTAGGTAGCTGGGGGTGCGGCTTGGGGTGGGAGGAAGGGATGGGTGAGAGGAAGAACCGGTTAGGGAGGCAGAGACAGGTTGGACTGGTTTTGGGATGCAGTGGGTGGGGGGGGAAGAGCTGGGCTGGTTGTGTGGTGCAGTGGGGGGAGGGGACGAACTAGGCTGGTTTAGGGATGCAGTACGGGAAGGGGAGATTTTGAAACTGGTGAAGACCACATTGATACCATATGGCTGCAGGGTTCCCAGGCGGAATATGAGTTGCTGTTCCTGCAACCTTCGGGTGGCACCATTGTGGCAGTGCAGGAGGCCCATGATGGACATGTCATCTAGAGAATGGGAGGGGGAATGGAAATGGTTTGCGACTGGGAGGTGCAGTTGTTTGTTGCGAACTGAGCGGAGGTGTTCTGCAAAGCGGTCCCCAAGCCTCCGCTTGGTTTCCCCAATGTAGAGGAAGCCGCACCGGGTACAGTGGATGCAGTATACCACATTGGCAGATGTGCAGGTGAACCTCTGCTTAATGTGGAATGTCATCTTGGGGCCTGGGATAGGGGTGAGGGAGGAGGTGTGGGGGCAAGTGTAGCATTTCCTGCGGTTGCAGGGGAAGGTGCCGGGTGTGGTGGGGTTGGAGGGCAGTGTGGAGCGAACAAGGGAGTCATGGAGAGAGTGGTCTCTCCGGAAAGCAGACAGGGGAGGGGATGGAAAAATGTCTTGGGTGGTGGGGTCGGATTGTAAATGGCGGAAGTGTCGGAGGATGATGCGTTGTATCCGGAGGTTGGTAGGGTGGTGTGTGAGGACGAGGGGGATCCTCTTAGGGCGGTTGTGGCGGGGGCGGGGTGTGAGGGATGTGTTGCGGGAAATACGGGAGACGCAGTCAAGGGCGTTCTCGATCACTGTGGGGGGAAAGTTGCAGTCCTTAAAGAACTTGGACATCTGGGATGTGCGGGAGTGGAATGTCTTATCGTGGGAGCAGATGCGGCGGAGGCGGAGGAATTGGGAATAGGGGATGGAATTTTTGCAGGAGGGTGGGTGGGAGGAGGTGTATTCTAGGTAGCTGTGGGAGTCGGTGGGCTTGAAATGGACATCAGTTACAAGCTGGTTGCCTGAGATGGAGACTGAGAGGTCCAGGAAGGTGAGGGATGTGCTGGAGATGGCCCAGGTGAACTGAAGGTTGGGGTGGAAGGTGTTGGTGAAGTGGATGAACTGTTCGAGCTCCTCTGGGGAGCAAGAGGCGGCGCCGATACAGTCATCAATGTACCGGAGGAACAGGTGGGGTTTGGGGCCTGTGTAGGTGCGGAAGAGGGACTGTTCCACGTAACCTACAAAGAGGCAGGCATAGCTGGGGCCCATGCGGGTGCCCATGGCCACCCCCTTAGTCTGTAGGAAGTGGGAGGAGTCAAAAGAGAAATTGTTGAGTGTGAGGACGAGTTCAGCTAGGCGGATGAGAGTGTCGGTGGAGGGGGACTGGTCGGGCCTGCGGGACAGGAAGAAGCGGAGGGCCTTGAGGCCACCTCCATGCGGAATGCAGGTGTACAGGGACTGGACGTCTATGGTGAATATGAGGTGTTGGGGGCCAGGGAATTGCAAGTCCTGGAGGAGGTGGAGGGCGTGGGTGGTGTCACGGACGTAGGTGGGGAGTTCCTGGACCAAAGGGGAGAAAATGGAGTCCAGATAGGTGGAGATGAGTTCGGTGGGGCAGGAGCAGGCTGAGACGATGGGTCGACCAGGGCAGGCAGGTTTGTGGATTTTGGGAAGGAGATAGAAACGGGCCGTGCGGGGTTGGGGAACAATGAGGTTGGAGGCTGTGGGTGGGAGGTCCCCTGAGGTGATGAGGTCATGAATGGTGTTGGAGATGATGGTTTGGTGCTCGGGTGTGGGGTCATGATCGAGGAGGCGGTAGGAGGTGGTGTCGGAGAGTTGGCGTCTGGCCTCGGCGATGCGACCCATCAAGTTCACTCTGACCCCCTGAAGAGGATCCCGCCTTATCCCTATAACACTGCATTTCCCCTGGCTAATCCATCTAACCTGCACTTCCTTAGGCATTACAGGGCAATCTTTAGTGTGCCAATCCACCTAACATCTTTAGACTGTGGGAGGAAATAGGACCACCCGGAGGAATCCCACACTGACACGGGGAGAATGTCCAAATTCCATATAGTCACCAAAGCCTGGAATGGAACCTTTGGTGCTGTGAGGCAGCAGAGTTAATCTTTGTGCTAACCAGGATATTGTCTATCACTTCCCTGCTGATTGTAATTTTACTAAGTTCCTCTCTCCTTCCCAGCTCCTGATTTACAGCTTGAACTGGAGTGTGTTTTGTATCTTGCATTGTGAAGACAACAACAAAATATTTGTTCATTACTTCCACCAATTCCTGACTTCCTCCTGTTAACTTCCCATTCTCACTGCCTGAAGGACCAACACTCACTTTACTCACTCTTTTCCTTTTTAAATACCAGCAGAAACTCTTCAGATCCATTTTTACATTTCTAGCTAGCTTCCTCGCATCGTCCAATTCCCTAGTCCTGCTCTGCCATTCTCTATAGATTGACCAGTCATCTCACCTCACACAGTTATATGCTTTGTCCTTAAGTGTGATGTTATCCAGAAATTCTTCAGTAAATTCTAATGATGCGTTCCCCCATTAGAATATTTCTTTATACAGGGAATATTCTTATTCAGAATATTGTGAAATATTTCTGTCAATGTCGAGCATTTCTCCTTTGCTGATTTTGACCCTAACCAGTTCTATTCAGCTAGTTCAGTTTCATGTCCACTTAGCTGCCCTTGTTTAAGTTTAAACCACTGGTCTTTGATGCTCTCTTCTCCCTTACAAACTGGATTTAAAATTCCATCGTGTTGTGGTCCTTGTTGCTTTTACTCTCAGGTCATTCATTAATGTTGTCTCATTGCACAAAGCCAAGTGTAATGTAACCTGTTCACTGCTCAGTTCTGGACCTTGCTGCCGTGCAACTTGAAATCACTCTCCGACCTGTTCAGCCAGGCTAACAGTGTCAATCTGATTTGTCCGGTTTATACATAGACTAAAATCACCGAGGATTATTACTGTCCTTTTATCAGAAGCACCCATAATTTCTCATTGTATATTTCATCTTGCATCATGGTGACTGTAAAGGGCCCATAGACCTCCAATAAGTGACTTTTTCCCCTATTATTCCTCACCTCCACTGACATGTCCCTTTGAAAATAAGGGATAGAAAAGGCAAAGTTAGGGAACCATGGATGACAGGTGAAATTGTGAGACTAGCAAAGAGGAAAAAGGAAGTACACATAAGGTCTAGGCAACTGAAAACAGACAAAGCTTTGGAAGGATATCAGGAAAGTAGGACCAACCTGAAATGAGGAATTAAGGGGGCTAAAAGGGGTCAATAAATATCTTTAGCAAACAGGGCTAAGGAAAAGCCTTTGATTCATACATAAGGAGCAAGAGGGTAACTAGAGAAAGAATTGATCCACTCAAGGACAAATGAGGGAAATTATGTGAGAAGTCAGAGAAAATGAGCAAGATTCTTAATGAGTACTTTGCGTCAGTATTCACTGAGGAGAGGGACATAACGGATGTTGAGGTGAGGGATAGATGTTTGATTACTCTAGGTCAAGTCAGCATAAGGAGGGAGGAAGTGTTGGGTATTTGTAAAGGCATTAGGGTGGGCAGGTCCCCAGGTCCGGATGGGATCTATCCCAGGGTACTGAGGGAAGTGAGAGAGGAAATAGCTGGGGCCACAACAGATATCTTTGCAGCATCCTTGAGCATGGATGATGTCCTGAAAGATTGGAGAATTGCTCATGTTGTCCCCTTGTTTAAAAAGGGCAGCAAGGGTAATCCAGGTAATTATCGACCGGTGAGCCTGACGTCAGTGGTAGGGAAGCTACTGGAGAAGATACTGAGGGATAGGATCTATTCCCATTTGGAAGAAAATGGGCTTATCAGTGATAGGCAACATGGTTTTGTACAGCGAAGGTCATGTCTTACCAACTTAATAGAATTCTTTGAGGATAGTTGATAGATGAGGGGAAGGGTTTTAGATGTCATATACATGGACTTCAGTAAAGTGTTTGATAAGGTTCCCCATGGTAAGCTGATGGGGAAAGTGAAGTTGCAAGGGGCCCAGGGTGTGCTAGCGAGATGGATAGAGAACTGGCTAGGCAACAGGAGACAGAGAATTGTAGTGGAAAGGAGTTTCTCAAAATGGAGAACTGTGGCCAGTGGTGTTCCACAGGGATCCGTGATAGGACACTGTTGGTTGTGATAAACATAAATGATCTGGAAGAAGGTATAGATGGTCTGATTAGCAAGTTTGCTGATGACACTAAGATTGGTGGAGTAGCAGATAGTGAAGGGGACTGTCAGAGATTACACCAGAATATAGACAGATTGGAGAGTTGGGCGGAGAAATGGCAGATGGAGTTCAATCCAGGCAAACTCGAGGTGATGCATTTTGGAAGATCCAATTCAAGAGCGAACTAAATGGTAAATGGAAATGTCCTACGGAAACTTGATGTACAGAGAAAGATCTGGGTGTTCAGGCCCATTGTACCCTGAAGGTGGCAACGCAGGTCGATAGAGTGGTCAAGAAGGCATATGGCATGCTTTCATTCATCGGACGGGGTGTTGAGCACAAGAGTTGGCAGGTCATGTTGCAGTTGTATAGGACTTTGGTTCGGCCACATTTGAAATACTGTGTACAGTTCTGGTCGCCACATTACCAAAAGGATGTGGATGCTTTGGAGAGGGTGCAGAGGAGGTTCACCAGGATGTTGCCTGGTATGGAGGGCGCTAGCTATGAAGAGAGGTTGAGTAGATTAGGATTATTTACATTAGAAAGACGGAGGTTGCGGGGGGACCTGATTGAGGTCTATAAAATCATGAGAGGTATAGACAGGGTGGATAGCAAGAAGCTTTCTATCCCAGAGTGGGGTATTCAATTACTAGGGGTCATGATTTTAAGGTGAGACGGGAAAAGTTTAAGGGAGATATGCGTGGAAAGCTCTTTATGCAGAGGGTGATGGGTGCCTGGAACGCATTGCCAGCGGAAGTGGTAGAGGCAGGCACGATAGCGTCATTTAAGATGTATCTAGACAGATTCATGAATGGGCAGGGAGCAGAGGGATGCAGATCCTTGGAAAATATGTGCCAGGTTTAGATAGAGGATCTGGATCGGCACAGGCTTGGAGGACCAAAGGGCCTGTTCCTGTGCTGTAATTTTCTTTGTTCTTTGTTGTTCTTTGAAACTGATTATAGGCCCTGGCCTTCACACATTGTGCCATCCTTGCTGAGTTTCTCCAGCATGCTCTTTGTACAAGCTCTTGAAAGAGCTACCCAGCTAGTCCCATTCTCTAGCTGTATCTTTGTAGCCCTCTAAATCCAACACTTTCAAACACACATCCCACTCTCTTTTGAAATCTCCTATGGAATCCTCCCTGGCTGCGCATTCCAAAATCCTCACGACTGTCTCTGAGAAAAGAAGCTTCTCCTCATCTCACTCCTGGCTGTCTTGCTGACAATCTTGAAAATAGTGATAATGAAATATGAGGCTGGATGAACACAGCAGGCCCAGCAGCATCTCAGGAGCACAAAAGCTGACGTTTCGGGCCTCGACCCTTCATCAGAGAGCTCTCTGATGAAGGTTCTAGGCCCGAAACGTCAGCTTTTGTGCTCCTGAGATGCTGCTGGGCCTGCTGTGTTCATCCAGCCTCACATTTCATTATCTTGGATTCTCCAGCATCTGCAGTTCCCATTATCACTTGAAAATAGTGACATGTCTTATTCTCTCAATGTCTCATTACAATAATGGCAGTAATCACAACATCTATGACTGCTCACATTTCTTTGGAATGTGCAATTTGGCAACAAAAAGGCAGTGGATGATACTGAGGGAAGGTGAGGAGTTTCAGTGAATATCTAAGGGTTTGGTCTGAAAGATTTCAAAGGCTGGATTTTTATTTCCTGAATATAGGCAGTGAGCTCACTATGGTTGTATGGGTTTTTGAAGGAACTGATAGGGTTAGTGCAGAGGAAACTGCTCCAGTGACCAGGGTTCGGGATGAGGATACATCACCTGATTGTCAGAGTCAGGGAAACATTTCGCCCATGAAGGAATAGATTTTTAAATGTTTGATTCACAGTTTGTGTGCATCTTTTTTTTTATTCATTCACGGGATGAGGGTGTCACTGACCAGGCAACATTTATTGCCCATCCCTAATTGCCCAGAGGGCAGTTAAGTGTCACCCAAATTGCTGGGGTCTGGAGTCATGTAGGCCAGACCAGGAAAGGATGGCACTACTGAAGGACAATAGTGAACTGTGTACATTTGTTTTTCTGATAATCATTTGGTGATCACTTTTACTGAATATTTAATTATTTAACAAACTGAATTTACATGGAAACATGGTTACGTGGAACAGTCCCTCTTCCGCACCTACACAGGCTCCAAACCCCACCTCTTCCTCCGGTACATTGATGACTGTATCGGCGCCGCCTCTTGCTCCCCAGAGGAGATCGAACAGTTCATCCACTTCACCAACACCTTCCACCCCAACCTTCAGTTCACCTGGGCCATCTCCAGCACATCCCTCACCTTTCTGGACTTCTCAGTCTCCATCTCAGGCAACCAGCTTGTAACTGATGTCCATTTCAAGCCCACCGACTCCCACAGCTACCTAGAATACACCTCCTCCCACCCACCCTCCTGCAAAAATTCCTTCGCCTATTCCCAATTCCTCCTCCTCCGCCGCATCTGCTCCAATAATGAGGCATTCCACTCTTGCACATACCAGATGTCCAAGTTCTTCAGGGACCGCAACTTTCCCCCCACAGTGGTCGAGAGCACCCTTGACCGCATCTCCCGCATTTCCCGCAACACATCCCTCACACCCCGCCCCCGCCACAACCGCCCAAAGACGATTCCCCTCGTTCTCACACACCACCCCACCAACCTCCGGATACAACGCATCATCCTCCGACACTTCAATCCGACCCCACCACCCAAGACATTTTTCCATCCCCACCCTTGTCTGCCTTCCGGAGAGACCACTCTCTCCGTGACTCCCTTGTTCGCTCCACACTGCCCTCCAACCCCACCACACCCGGCACCTTGCCCTGCAACCGCAGGAAATGCTACACTTACCCCCACATCTCCTCCCTCACCCCTATCCCAGGCCCCAAGATGACTTTCCATATTAAGCAGATGTTCACCTGCACATCTGCCAATGTGGTATACTGCATCCATTGTACCCGGTGTGGCTTCCTCTACATTGGGGAAACCAAGCGGAGGCTTGGGGACCGCTTTGCAGAACACCTCCGCTCGGTTCGCAATAAACAACTGCACCTCCCAGTTGCAAACCGTTTCCACTCCCCCTCCCATTCCTCAGACGACATGTCCATCATGGGCCTCCTGCAGTGCCACAATGATGCCACCCGAAGGTTGCAGGAACAGCAACTCATATTCCGCTTGGGAACCCCTGCAGCCCAATGGTATCAATGTGGACTTCACCAGCTTCAAAATCTCCCCTCCCCCCACCACATCCCAAAACCAGCACAGTTCGTCCCCTCCCCCCACTGCACCACACAACCAGCCCAGCTCTTCCCCTCCACCCACTGCATCCCAAAACCAGTCCAACCTGTCTCTGCTTCCCTATCCTGTTCTTACTCTCATCCATCCCTTCCTCCCACCCCAAGCCGCACCTCCATCTCCTACCTACTAACCTCATCCCACCTCCTTGACCTGTCCGTTTTCCCTAGACTGACCTATCCCCTCCCTACCTATACTCTACTCTCCACCTATCTTCTTTTCTCTCCATCTTCGGTCTGCCTCCCCCTCTCTCCCTATTTATTCCAGAACCCTCATCCCATCCCACTCTCTGATGAAGGGTCTAGGCCCAAAACATCAGCTTTTGTGCTCCTGAGATGCTGCTGGGCCTGCTGTGTTCATCCAGCCTCACATTTTATTATCTTGGATTCTCCAGCATCTGCAGTTCCCATTATCACTGAATTTACATTCCCCTGTTACTGTGGTACAATTCATCTCAGGAATACTTTGAGCTATCACACCCATAAAATCCAACCCAGCTAAAAATGTTAAACATGTAATTGACAACATTTTTCTGCGCAAGGACAGACAAGGAGAGAGAGAGAGAGAGAGAGAGAAGATGGATGAAGTGAAGATACAGATTTGGGTGAGATTGCAGAGTTAAGGAAGGGTGAGACTTTGGAGAGATTTAAGGACATATAGATACTTTGTCCGATTTTAGAGACTTTTAAGCAACTCTTGGATAGTCACGTGGAGGATAGTAAAAATGGTGGGTATGCAGGGCAGATTGATCTTAGTGGGATAATCGGTCGGCACAACATTGTGGGCCGAAGGGCCTGTACTGTGCTGTACTGTTCTATGTTCTATGTAGATCCTAGAGGGGAATTACAAAGTAGATGGAAAGAAGATGTTTCCTCGTGTGGGGCAATCTACAACGCGAGGTCATAGTTTTAGGATAAGGGGCAGCAGATTTCAAACAGAGATGAGGAGGAATTACTTCTCTCAAAGGGTCGTGAATGAGTGGAATTCACTCCCCCAGACTGCGGTGTGGGGGATGCTGGAACAATAAGTCATCTTTAGGAGGAGATGGACAGATTTTTAATCAGTAGCAGGTTGAAGGATCATGGAGAGTGGGCAGGAAAGTGGAGCTGAGGCTGAGATGAGACCAGCCATGGTCGTATGAAATGGAGGAGCAGGCTCGAGGGGCTGAATGGCCTCCTCCTGCTCCTATCTCATATATTGTTATGATTTGAAAGCACAATGAGAATTTTAAAATGGATAGCTTGATGTAAAACCGTGTGAGTTTGAATGTGGGGATTACTTGAGCAGAGTTGATCCGATCCGTTTGGGATGTTCAGGAGTGCTCAGCACTTAAAATAAATCTTGGATAATTTGTAAAATCCAACAGAAATCCGTTGCTATGATTTTGGCCTGCAGCCTTTGGTCTGCCATATAAACCTCTGAATACTTCTGTGCCAATATGTTCTATGCAATGTTACAAAACACAATGTTACACTTTCTATAGTCACTGTAAATATTGTCTTCACTGTGGGACTTGGCTACTGATCCAACCCAGACGGATGCCCTGAAGGTACCTCTATCGGCTACACAAATGAAATGTGTTTCGCCAGGTTTCGTGCTGTGGCCCGGCTAGATGCCAGAACACAGAACATAATCTCTGGTAAAGAGGGATTCATTAGCACTAATGTGTTCATGCACTCAGATAGCCTGCAAACGGAGCTTTTGTGGTGCAGTGGTAATGTCCCTACCCCTGGATTGAGATGCCTGGGTTCAAGTCCCACTGTAACACCATCTCTTTCCGCACAGAGTCATATAGCACAGAAACAGACCCTTTGGTCCAATCAGTCCCTGCTGACCATAACTAAACTTGATCCATATCCCTCCAAACCTTTCCAATTCACATACCAACCCAAATGTCTTTTAAATGTTGTAACTGTACCGCACCCAACACTTTCTCTAGAAATTCATTCCACACACAAACCACTCTCTGCTTAAAAAGATTGCCGCTCGTGTTTCTAAATCTTTTGCACTTAATTCTCTCACACTTAACTTTACAATCACTCATGTCACTCTCCAGTGAAATACACAATGTTGATGATTACAATATGCACTGCACACTAACTAAAGCATACCCAGCCTTTACTATACGCTCTGTTATATGATACACCACTGAGAATGTACATTATGTGATTAAACCCTTCACAAAATTAAGATAGAAAGTCCTTCCTGTGCTGTACTGCAGCCGAGACCATAAAACATTTACATTAGACACCTGTAGACTTCCACATGTAGCAGTTGTGTGCAGTTCTGGTCACTGCACTATAGGAGGGATGTGATTGCACTGGAGAGGGTGGAGTGAGAGATTCACCAGGGTATTACCTGGGTTGGAGCATTTCAGCAATGAAGAGAGGTTGGATATTCTTCACCCAGAGGGTGGTGAGAGTCTGGAGCTCACTGCCTGTGAGCGTGGCACAAGCAGAGGCCCTCATCACTTTGAAATAATATTTAGATTTGCAGAGCGATGCCAAGGCACATGAGGTTCTGGACTAAGTGCTGGGAAATGGGATTGGAATAGTCAGGTGGCTGTTTCTGACTAGCATGCCATGATGGGCTGAAGGGCGTATATCTGTGCTGTAGATCCTGATGACTCTATGACTATTTCTGCTCCACCCACCACCCCTTCAGCTGGGTTCAGCTGACTCAATACAGAATCCACATTTATCTACATTCCATGGCTCAATTTCACTGTCCTCCTCTTTCTCAGCTGTCCTTAGCTGTAGGGCTTTTGTGGTGTAGTGATTGCATCACTACCTCTGGGCAAGGAGGCCAGGGTTCAAGTCCCAGCTGCTCTCGAGGCCTGTATAGCATTTCTGAACAGTTGGACAAACTGGACCATGTGTGCTTTGCAAACCGTGGAACTGAGCAAAGTACACCCTGTGTTTACAGGTCAGTAAAAAGTTTCTGGTTTATAGCTGAAACCTTCTATTTGACAGGCAAACAGTTACACTGAATACAGGTGCAACAAAATGAGAAACTTGTGCGATCGTATTTCCTCTCGTTAACCTCTTCTTGACCACACGGAAATATTCTCCAAATGATTAGGAGCTACTTGGATATGGGCCAAGCCCAAAATAGAGAATGCACAGGCAATTCCACACCAGTCTCCGATGTGTCTGTAAGGGCTGTTGTGGTGCAGTGGTAGATTAGATTAGATTCCCTACAGTGTGGAAACAGGCCCTTCGGTCCAACAAGTCCACACCGCCCCTTGGAGCATTCCACCCAGACCCATCCCCCTATAACCCACACACCCTTGAACACTATGGGCAATTTAGCATGGCCGATCCACCTAGCCTGCACATCTTTGGACTGTGGGAGGAAACCGGAGCACCCGGAGGAAACCCAAGCAGACACGGGGAGAATATGCAAATTCCACACAGACAGTTACCCGAGGCTGGAATCGAACCTGGATCCCTGGCGATGTGAGGCTCTGTAAAATTCAATTACATTAATTCCAGGCTTTGACCTGTTGGTCTGATTCTTAGAAAGCTTGGGTTCCTAATTATCTTTTCTCTGGAGTCTCAGGTCGTGGCTTTTTTATTTATCTCACATGTATCTTTATCAGATAGAATAAATTTTACTCATTTTTAACCAGGTTCTTTTTTTCATTCACAGCCTGAGGGTGTCACTGATCATGCAGCATTTATTGCCCATCCCTAATAAGTCGAGCAGATTGATTAGAAAAACAGGTTAATAATAAAATATCCAAATAAAGGCCTTGTGGTACAGAAGGCCTCTGAGTCAGAAGGCTTTGGTTCATGTCCCACCTCCTCCAGGGGAGTGTCCTAACATGCCTGAACATGTTGATTAAAAATATCCAAAATGGTCCATATAGCCTTTACTTGGCTATAAATATCTTGTTTAGAAAGAGAGACCAAAGGACAGATGGTATGAGGAATGGATGTGATATATGAAAAGGCTAGAGGCATGTTGCTGAAGCTGGGCTGTGCACAGCATTACCCTGTGTCTGATCTCTGTTGACCCTGCCACGAACACAGTACACAAAGTGAGAGGATTTCAAATTCTACACCCCTGATTCCGACAAAATAACCATTTCTAATTGCCTCCTTCTGCCCCAATGTTCTTATGATTCTAAAGGAGCATTCTGGTCATCAGGTCCCGGGGTGGCAACTCCTCAACGAAGAACTCTCCATTCCAACCCCAACTCTCTCCCCGTGGAATTGAAGGTAAAATATTGAGGGGGTTTGGAATTGGGGCTGAGCGGCAGGAAACAGAGGGGAAGTAGAATGAGCACCTTCTCAAATTGGCAGAACATGCACGTGGGGTCCCGTAAAGATCCAGGGTGGAGCCTCAACTATTCACCCTATTTGTAAGTGATTTACAGGATGGAGCAGAACATTTTAAGGCTTTGTTTGCCAACTATAGCGTGTGAGAAGTCTAGACATAAAGATACAAATAGAGATTAATAAAGGACATGAGATAAACTGTGCCAAATGGATTTCAGTATCGACAAATGGAAGGTCCTCATGTTGAAACTTAACTAATGGTTCAATGTATTTTCTAAAGATGAAAAGCTAGAGGCGGTTGAGTTTCAAAGTGCTGGAAATACTCAGATGGTTGTGTGTTGTTGAGGTCTGCCATTGAGTGGACTATTAAATAGTCAGGAACAGGTACAGAAAGTAATCAAAAAGGCTAATGCAGTGTTGGCCTTTGGACGGACGTTTAGAATACAAGAGAGTAAATTTCCTGCTGCACTGATACACAGCCCCTGGTTGGAACATATCCTGGCTCCACACTCAGGAAAGAGAGACTGATGTTGGAGGGACAGTTATCTCAGTTCACCAGAATGAGACCCATCTACAAAGCGAGATTCCACCAAACAGGAGAGAGGGAGGTATTCCTCTCAGTTATAAGTCTAAAAGTAAGGACATAAGCCAATATATCAAAGCAGACCATTCTGGAGTGAAATTAGGAAACTGAGAGGTTGGAACTCTCTACAAATGTCAAATGTTGCAAGATCAATAATTCATTGAATTAAAGATTGGTAGATTTTTGTTATTCAATGGCATTAAGAGATATGTGGGCGAAGGCATATGGAGTTGGATCGAAGATCAGTATGACCTCATTGAATGTCAGAATGCACTTCAGGACTGAATGGCTTCCTCCTGTTCCTGAGTTCCTTAAAATACCATCCAGAAAGATCATCTGCAGGTGTGGTCAATGGCAATGGACACAAGCAAACAACGCTTTGCAGTAAAATGTTCCCTTATCTTCCTCCCTTAAGATATTGAGTATGCAGTTGTCCATGGAACCAATTCAGCAAAGGGATGGAAATGTCCTTTACAGCATTTACCCGTTTGATATCCTGTTTCTCACTTTGTTCTCCATCTCCCCGATTGAAGCTTGAATGAGAGGCTCTTCCTCCTGCCTCAGATATCACCCATCAACTAGTAATGACTCTTTCCGACTTCCCTCTGCACATGGGTGACCCTTAATGCCATGTATGATTCTAACTGTGGCAGCAAGCTATAGCCAGCACAAACCCTTCCTCCTGACAAAGGCAGGTCATGCTGAATCTGAAAGTAAGATGGGTTTCCATGTGTACTTTCCTTTGGGGTTAATGTGTGGTTTAACGTGCAAAATACTCATTCTTACAGTAAACAATCAATGAAAAGACTTATTGTAAATACCTTTGTTTTTGGTCGTGGTTATGCAATAACCAACCACTGAGATCAGGTTACAAAACACAGCTTGGTGCAGGCAGGAGCGATAAACCAATACCATTCTCTAACCACATGTGATCTGCAGGTCACCTCAGCTTTTCTTGCAACTTTATGCACTGCTATATTTTTAAGACCCAAATGGCTACGTGGCAGTTTATTGCAAACGCTGTGGTGAGAAGGCAGGCAGGAAATCAGTGGGTGGTTACAAAAATGTTCCAGCAGCATCTAAAAAGGTTCACAACTTGACTGAGGAGCGATCTCACACTCAGAATTAAAAGATGCAAGTGCGCAGACAAAGAATATTCGCAAACAGCAAACAGCCAGCCTTTGTAGCAAACCGGCAGGTATCTTATTCTCCTGAAGACCAGCAGGGCGTCGCTTCAACAAGAATAGAGATGATCACATGGCACCTGATACAGACTTCACCATTCTAGATTTTTCCTTCCTGTCCAGGTCCCACTTTCATTTAGAGTCACAACATCATACAGCATGGAAACAGATGCTTCAGTCCAACCTGTCCATGCTGACCAGATATCCTAAATTAACCTAGTCCCATTTGTCAACATTTGGCCCATATTCCTCTAAACCCTTCCTACTCATGTACCCATCCAGATGCCTTTTAAATGTTGTCATTGTACTGGCCTCCACCACTTCCTCCGACAGCTCATTCTAAACACTCACCCCTCTTTGTGAAAAAGTTACCCCTGAAGTCACTTTTAAATCTTTCTGCTCTCCCTTGAATCTATGCCCCTCTAGTTTTGGGCTCCCCTACCCCAGGGAAAAGACCTTGGCTATTCACCCTATCCATGCCCCTCATGATTTTATAAATCTCTACAAGGTCACCCCTCCGCCTCCAATGCTCCAGGGAAAATAGCCCCAGCCTATTCAGCCTCTCCCTATAGCTCAAACCCTCCAACCCTGGCAACATCCTTGTAATTCTTTTCTGCACCCTCTGAAGTATCACAACATCTTTCCTACAGAAGGGAGACCAGGATTTCTCCACAACTGATGGCCTATTTATATAGACAATAGGTGCGGGAGTAGGCCATTCGGCCCTTCGAGCCAGCACCACCATTCATTATGATCATGGCTGATCATCCACAATCAGTATCCAGTTCCTGCCTTATCCCCATAACCCTTGATTCCACTAGCTGCCTGGGGCCCTAAGCTCTAGGATTGTCTCCTTTCCCCCTTGCTCCCTCCTCATATAAAGCTCACCTTAATATCTACCTCTTTGACCAAGCTTTCAATCCTTAAAATCTCTTCCAGTGCAAATATGGTCAGATACTTCCCCTGCGATGCGCCGTGGAGAAAATGGTCACCGAAAGATGATCGCACAGAAGAAGGTGATTCTGCCCATCGTATTCTTGCCCACTCTTGGCACGATCAGTTCACTTAGTGGCACACCCCACCCCCCACCCCGCCATTTGGTTCATGTGGATGGTTGGCTTGCGAAGCTGAGTGACATCAACAAAGAGGCTTCAAGCCCTATCCCAGCTGGTCACCCTGAAGCAGTTGTTACTCATCAGCTGAGGTGTGCTAACCGTCAGGTTCAATTCATCACCAGACATCCCTCTCTCATGTGAAAGCAGCCCTATGGTACTCTGGAAAAATTCTAGCCTTTACATGTTGGGGGGTGAATCACAGAATTATCACAGTGCAGAAGTAGGCCATTCAGCCCATCATGCCTGTACAGGTTCTATTACCTGGGGTCCATCTCCTGCCCTTTCTCCATATCCCTACACACTACTTCAAACCAAAAATCTATCCCGTATCCTCTTGAATAATTCTTTCCAAACCCTAAATGAAAATGTATTTTCTCATGTCATCCCTGCTTCTTTTGCACATCAGGTTAAATCTATCCCCTCCCATTTTTTATCCTTTTATGAGCGGGAACTGCTTCTCCCTATCTACTGTATCTAGCCCATTCATGGCTTTGAAAACTTCCATCAAACCTGCTCTCAGTCTTTTTCCGGTAAGTGACCATTCTACTCCCAGTTCCTAATTCGTATATTCTGGTAATGCATGGTGTACATTAGACTTCAGTGAGATGGCAGCTAGAAAACATTCCCTGAGCTGGGGATAAAGACACATCTCACAAGCTCACACATTCACCTTTGTCAACGTTTGCCTCACAGTATGTTCATGACATGCTCTCATTGAACATTATTCCCAATGTGATGTGGTCTGAGTGCTCTCCCATGAGTTAGCTCTTGTAAGGTACACCACTAGGTTCAAGTACTCAAAGAAACTGATGTCATGAAGTTTATTGACAACGCTAACTATTTAAATTGCTATAATCACACTGTCCTATATTTAGTCAGGGTTTTAAGCTTACTGATTATTACTGTAGATTAAAAATGCATAACTGAACACATTAGACCGACTCCCTGACTGACAGAGCCTGAAGGTGAGATGACAACTTCAATATGACACCATTATATAGTGTCATGCATCGCTCTCAGTGACTGTCCGCTCTGCAATCACTGACATAATACAACTTTTCCCATTAAAGAATGCGAGCCATTTTTCCAATAACATACACAGTGATACATAAAGTTAGAGTGTCTCTATAGATTTAGATAATGCAAGAGATGACTCAAAAAACTGCCAAGCCAGCCTGCAAAAGTTACCTCTGGTTCTCTCTGTTTCAGATACTGCCAGACCTGCTGAGTTCTTTTTTCAGATAACGTGTTGATGAATAAGGTCAAAAATTACGTGACACCAGGTTATAGTCCAACAGGTTTATTTGAAAATGCAAGCTTTTGGTGTTCAGCACCTTCCTCAGGCATAGTGTGTGAGAGAGGGTACATAACACAGAATTTATAAGCAGAAATGTGACAATCCTAAAACTGGCTGACTCTTGTTCAATCTTTAATCAGTTAGTAAGGAGTCAACTGATGAAAATGCAAACTCTAGATACCTTCCAGGTCATTGTTCCAAGATAATTAAAGGTTTTATCAATGTTGACAAGAGGTCACATCTCAGGTCCGACAATTTACTTTAGGTGCAAAATCTTGCTTAGAATCTGTCTATGTTTTGTACTTGGACCAGGTTTTTTTGAGCAAAACAGAATGAGTCTGCAACTACACAAACATCTTGGATGGAATAACTCATCTGTGCGTGCGTGTGCGTGTGTGCGTGTGTGTGCGTGTGTGTGTGTGTGGGGGGAGGGTGTAGGTCACCCATAGTGCGACGTGACCCCAAGATTCCAGTTGAGGCCGTCCTCATGTGTACAGAACTTGGCTATCAGCCTCTGCTTGGAGACTCTGCATTGTTGTGTTTCCTGAAGTCCACCTTGGAGGATGTTTACCCAAAGATCTGAGAGATCCAAGACACTCACATACAAACACACGTGCGCGCGCGCGCGCACACACACACACACACACACACACACACACACACACACACACACACACACACACACACACACACACACACACACAATCCAATCCAGTCCACCCCAATGCAACACTGGCACCTCCACATGTTGGTGGATTTACAGTAATGTCCATTCTCCCCGTGTCTGCATGGGTTTCCTCCGGGTACTACCATTTCCTCCCACAGTCCAAAGACGGCTATGTTAAATTACCCCATAGTGTCCAGGGGTGTGTAGATTAGATGGGTTATTGGGGGATGGGTCTGGGTGGGACGTTTTGGATCAGTGTGGATGCATCGGGCCGAAGGGCCCGTTTCCACACTGTAGGGATTCTATGATCTATGATCTGAGACCACAGCTAGTCCTTACACAGTATTCATGACAAGGTGGTAGTCTCACTCAACAGTCTGTTATCTGGTAAAGTAATGGATGTGAGTAAACCATTGGTATGTCATTGGCATCCAGCAGCTTTCTTCAGCCATTGGACGAAGATAATTAAATGTAGTTCAAACCTATAAAAAACATGGAATATGAGAAATAGGAGCCTCAAGCCTGCAACACCATTCAATGGCTGACATGCCCTAAGCCTCAATTGATGGCAGTGTGGAAATTCGGTGCAGACGGGAGAATTTGCCTTTTGCTTTATGCTACTTTGGCTCATAGTTTATAAGGTCCTTTTTTTTAAAACAGGATAAATTAAAGCCCAGTATCAGGGGCCAGCATAGAACAGTGACATCAGAGGTAAACCATAAAGTTCATTGGTTGGTGACAGCTAGGAATTTCACTGTCTATTATTGGGTACTTGTAGATTGAAGGCAAACAGGACACAGAACAATACAGTGCAGAACAGGCCCTTCGGCCCTTGATGTTGCGCTGACCTGTGAACTAATCTAAGCCCCTCCCCCTACACTATCCCATCATCATCCATATGCTTATCCAAGGACTGTTTAAATGCCCCTAATGTGGCTGAGTTAACTACATTGACAGGCAGGGCATTCCACACCGTTACCACTCTGAGTAAAGAACCTGCCTCTGACATCTGTCTTAAATCTATCACCCCTCAATTTGTAGCTATGCCCCTTGTATAAGCTGAAGTCATCATCCTTGGGAAAAGACTCTGACTGTCCACCCTATCTAATCCTCTGATCATCTTCTATGTTTCTATTAAATTCCCTCTTAGCCTCCTTCTCTCCAATGGGAACAGACCCAAGTCCCTCAGCCTTTCTTCATAGGGCCAGCGCTCCAGACCAGACAACATCCTGGTAAATCTTCTCTGCACCTTTTCCCATGCTTCCACATCCTTCCTGTAATGGGGCGACCAGAACTGTATGCAATATTCCAAATGAGGCCGCACTAGCATTTTGTACAGTTGCAGCATGACATCACGGCTCTGGAACTCAATCCCTCTACCAATAAAACCTAACACACCGTCTGCCTTCTTAACACTACTATCAACCTGGGTGGCAACTTTCAGGGATCTATGTACATGGACACCAAGATCCATCTGCACATCCACACTACCAAGAATCTTTCCATTGACCCAGTATTCTGCCTTCCTATTATTCCTCCCAAAATGAATCACCTCACATTTATCTGCCTTAAACTCCATTTGCCACCTTTCAGCCCAATTCTGCAGTTTATCCAAGTCTCCTGCAACCTGCAACATTCTTTCACACTTCCACCATTCCACCGACTTTAGTGTCATCTGCAAACTTACTAACCCATTCACCTATGCCTGCGTCCAAGTCATTGATAAAAATGACAAACAGCAGTGGTCCCAAAACACATCCTTGAGGCACACCAATAGTAACCAGACTCCAGGCTGAATATTTTCCATCAACCACCACTCGTTGCCTTCTTACAGAAAGCCAGTTTCTAATCCAAACTGCTAAATCTCCCTCAATCCCGTGCCTCTGTATTTTCTCCAATAGCCTACCCTCTTTCTACCTATGTGGTTGGTGCCTATGTGGACCACGACTTGGGGCTGGTCACCGTCTCCCTTCAGGACCCCAAACACACGATCCGAGGCATGATCTGAGAAGTAGGGGAATTATTTACAGGCTGCAAATTTAAAGACCAGTATGAAATTTTTCAAAATCAAATTATGAACTAAGTCATTAAAATAGTGATGTTCCTCCAGGTGATGTGTTGTTCTTGAACTAATAATAAATTACTTCATCTTGGGAAGACTTATTTAGCCATGAGCAGTTGAATTTTAATCAAACAAACCGAAGCCCATAGCATCATCTGACTATTCAAATTCTTCCTTCCTCATCTCCCACAATTTACGTTTGGCAGCAGCTGTGGGGTCCTCTACCACAAGGGCCAGAAAATCTAACAGATCAGCCAGGAAAGCCTTCATCTTTTGAGGTATTGGAGAAGAATACTCTGTCTGCACGGCAATAGCCAGCTCCCTTCTCCTGGACAAGTTGATGATGAATTGTGGTACAGAAGCAACAGTTAGATAATCAACCTGCAGGCACACACTGGCCATGGAGCTAACTGCATTCACAAACATTACTGCAGAGTTTCTTTGGTTATGCAGGGCCTCAGGGTTGTACACATTCCCATTGTCGTAAACATGATTTCTCAACAAGCCATGACAGAAGGGAGAGATGTTCAACTATTCAGCAGCTGGTTCATTGGATCTCACCTTATCACTGACGTTGGTCATCACTCAGTAGTACCTCTGGAGATCGTCATGGTGATGCCCAAAGCCTGGAAGAAAGAGATTTTCTTCTCAGTGAACCCCCACCCCACCCCCCATGAGGAGTAATCACACTGGCGTATGCAGCAGATGGCACTCTGTTGGGCAGGTCATGGTCTTCTCCACAAGCCCTGCTTGGTGAATCCAAAGCCAATATTTCCACAGAAATGCTTTGCCAGAGCAGGATTATTCTCCAGGTGGGAACAGATGGCTTTGTGCATCATGGTCCTTTCACACATCAGCACAATGGCCTTACCATACCACAACATCTGGAAATGCTGCATTTGTTTGGGTTCGACATTGCCTGCACCAACAATTAAACATTTTCAATAGTCAACCAAATGTTAGAACATAGAACACAGAACATTACAGCACAGTACAGGCCCTTTGGCCCTCGATGTTGTGCCGACCTGTCATACCGATCTCAAGCCCATCTAACCTACACTATTCCATGTACGTCCATATGCTTGTCCAATGACGACTTAAATGTACCTAAAGTCGGCGAATCTACTACCGTTGCAGACAAAGCGTTCCATTCCCTTATTACTCTCTGAGTAAAGAAACTACCTCTGACATCTGTCCTATATCTTTCACCACTCAATTTAAAGCTGTGCTCCCTCGTGCTCGCCGTCACCATCCTAGGAAAAAGGCTCTCCTTATCCACCCTATCTAACCCTCTGATTATTTTATATGTTTCAATTAAGTCACCTCTCAACCTTCTTCTTTAATGAAAACAGCCTCAAGTCCCTCAGCCTTTCCTCGTAAGACCTTCCCTCCATACCAGGCAACATCCTAGTAAATCTCCTCTGCACCCTTTCCAAAGCTTCCACATCCTTCTTTTAATGTGGTGACCAGAACTGTACAGAATACTCCAAGTGCGGCCGCACCAGAGTTTTGTACAGCTGCAGCATAACCTCTTGGTTCCGGAACTCGATCCCTCTATTAATAAAAGCTAAAACACTGTATGCCTTCTTAACAGCCCTGTCAACCTGGGCGGCAACTTTCAAGGATCTGTGTACCTGGACACCGAGATCTCTCTGCTCATCTACACTACTAAGAATCTTACCATTAGCCCTGTACTTTGCCTTCCGGTTACTCCTACCAAAGTGCATCACCTCACACTTGTCTGCATTAAACTCCATTTGCCACCTCTCAGCCCGGCTCTGCAGCTTATCTATGTCTCTCTGCAACCGACAGCATCCTTCGTCACTATCCACAACTCCACCGACCTTAGTGTCGTCTGCAAATTTACTAACCCATCCTTCTACGCCCTCATCCAGGTCATTTATAAAAATGACAAACAGCTGTGGACCCAACACCGACCCTTGTGGTACACCACTAGTAACTGGTCTCCAGGATGAACATTTCCCATCAACTACCACCCTCTGTCTTCTTTCAGCAGGCCAATTTCCGACCCAAACTGCTATATCTCTCACAATTCCATTCCTCCGCATTTTGTACAATAGCCTATTGCGGGGAAACTTATCGAACGCCTTGCTGAAATCTATATGCACCACATCAACTGGTTTACTCTCATCTACCTGTGTGGTCACCTTCTCAAAGAACTCAATAAGGTTTGTGAGGCACGACCTTCCCTTCACAAAACCGTGCTGACTATCCCTAATCAATTTATTCTGTTCTAGATGATTATAAATCCTATCCCTTATAACCTTTTCCAACACTTTACCAACAACTGAGGCAAGGCTCACTGGTCTATAATTACCAGGGTTGTCTCTACTCCCCTTCTTGAACAGGGGAACCACATTTGCTATCCTCCAGTCATCTGGCACTATTCCTGTAGACAATGACGAGTTAAAGATCAATGCCAAAGGCTCGGCAATCTCCTCCCTGGCTTCCCAGAGGATCCGAGGATAAATCCCATCCGGCCCAGGGGACTTATCTATCTTCACCTTCTGAAGGATTTCTAATACCTCTTCCTTGTGAACCTCAATCCCACCTAGTCTAGTAGCCTGTATCTCAGTATTCTCCTCGACAATATTGTCGTTTTCTAGAGTGAATACTGTTGAAAAATATTCATTTAGCACTTCCCCTATCTCATCTGACTGCACAAACAACTTACCACTGCTATCCTTTATTGGGGCTAATCTTACTTTTGTCATTCTTTTATTCCTTAAATACCTATAGAAAGCCTTAGGGTTTACCCTGATCCTATCCGCCAACAACTTCTCATGTCTCCTCCTGGCTCTTCTGAGCTCTCTCTTTAGGTCTTTCCTGGCTACCTCGTAGCCCTTAAGTGCCCTAATTGAGCCTTCACATCTCATCCTAACATAAGCCTTCTTCTGCCTCTTGACCACAGATTCCACCTCCTTCGTAAACCACGACTCCCGCACTCTACAGCTTCCTCCCTGCCTGACAGGTACATATTTATCTAGGACACGCAGGAGCTTTTCCTTGAATAAACTCCACATTTCTAATGTGCCCATCCCCTGCAGTTTCCTTCCCCATTCTATGCTCCCTAAATCTTGCCTAATCTCATCATAATTGCCTTTCCCCCAGCTATAACTCTTGCCCAGTGGTATACACCTATCCCTTTCCATCACTAAAGTAAACATAACAGAATTGTGATCGCTATCACCAAAGTGCTCACCTACTTCCAAATCTAACACCTGGCCGGGCTCATTACCCCGTACCAAATCTAATGTGGCTTCGCCTCTTGTTGGCCTATCTACATACTGTGTCAGGAAGCCCTCCTGCACACTCTGGACAAAAACTGACCCATCTATAGTACTCGAACTATAGTGTTCCCAGTGAATATCTGGAAAGTTGAAGTCCCCCATGACAACTACCCTGTCTCTCTCACTCCTATCGAGAATCATCTTTGCTATCCTTTCCTCTGCATCTCTGGAACTATTTGGAGGCCTATAGAAAACTCCCAACAGGGTGACCTCTCCTTTCTTGTTTCTAACCTCAGCCCATACTACCTCAGTTGACGAGTCCCCAAACATCCTTTCTGCAACTGTAATACTGTCCTTGACCAACAATGCCACACCTCCGCCCCTTTTACCATCTTCTCTGTTCTTACTGAAACATCTATATCCCGGAACCTGCAACAACCATTCCTGTCCCTGCTCTATCCATGTCTCCGAAATGGCCACAACATCGAAGTCCCAGGTACCAACCCATGCTGCAAGTTCACCCACCTTATTCCATACGCTCCTGGCGTTGAAGTAGACACACTTCAATCCAACTTCTTGCTTGCCGGTGCTATCTTGCTTCCCTGAAACTTTATTTCGGACCTCCCTACACTCAACCTTTTCTATAGTTGAACTACAATTTTGGTGCCCATCCCCCTGCTGAATTAGTTTAAACCCACCCCCATTCAATTCATAAAGTACTTGGACGTCTACGTAGCTCTGCATCCGTGAACATCCTTATGTGCCACAGACTCATTTAAAGACAAGATTTTACTTAAACAGGCAATGTGTTGTACCTATATGATACAGGTTGTGGGCCCCCATTATGGCTGACAGTGACCACTTTGTACCGAGTGTTAATTGTTTGAGGAACTCCAGCTCAGAGCTGATGAGCTGGACTCTGAGCTGCAAACACAGACACATCAGGGAGGGGGAGGGTTACTCGGACGCTACGTTTCAGAAGGCAGTCACATCCATAAGATTAGTTACCTCGAATCGAGACAGTGATCAGGGACAAGACTGTGTGACTACCAGCCAAGCAAATAGAGACTTCCGGGAGATAGAGCTAATGGAGCCTCAGCCCTTGAGCGTGTCTAACAGGTTTGAGATTCTTGCTCCCTGTGCGGAGGAAAGTGGGAGCTGTGGGGAGGATGAACAAACTGACCATTACAATGTGGTTCAGGGAGCCATTCAAGAGGTGGGAGAAAAGAGAAATGTAGCTGTAATTGGAAATAGTATAGCCAGAGGAATAGACACTGTTCTGTGGCCAGGATTGAGAGTCCCAAAGCCTGTGATGCCTGCCTGGTGCCCTGCTTCAGGATATCGCACCTGGGCTGCACAGAAACTTGGAGTGACAAGGGAAAGATAGATATCAATGATACAGGCAGAAAGTGAAGTGAAAGAGGTTCTGCTGAGGGAATATGAACCATTAGGACTGAATTAAAAAGCAGATCCAAAAAGGTAATTTCTGGATTACTACCTGTGCCACAAGCAAACTGACACAGGGTCAACAAGATTGAAGAGGTAAACGTATGGCTCAAAAGACTGATGTGGGAATACAGGTTTGAAGTACTTGGGAAGGAGGGAGCTGCTCCAATAGGATGGGCTCCACTTGAATCAAGCTGGGAGCAGAGTCCTGGCAAATGATAACTAGGACTGTAAATAGGGCTTTAAACTAAATATGTGCATGTTCAGGGGTGGGGGTGAAGAGTAGAAGTGTTTCAGTTGCATGGAAAAGGTTAAAGTAGGCTGAGGGATCGATACAAGTTATTAGTTTCCAGAGCAAGTATTACAGTGTGCGGAAAGGGTCAGGAATCCCATAGCAGGTAAGGACACAACTATGGGAAGGGGGGCATGGGGGCAGTCAATGCTTGACTGAGGGTGTTGTATTTAAATACATGCAGCATACAAAACAAGGTAAATGAGCTTGCCATACAGATTGAAATTGGCAGGTACGATGTTGTGGGTATCAGAGACGTGGCTGCAAGGGGGTCAGGGCTGGGAACTACATATTCAAGGGTACACGTGCTATCGAAAGTACAGGCAGATGGGCAGATGGAGAGGGATTGTCTTGTTAGTAAGAAATGAGATGAAGTTCATAGGGAGAAGTGATACAGAGTTGGAAGGTATAGGCTCTATGTGGGTAAAGTTGAGCAAACACAAAGGGAAAAAGATCCTGATGGGAGTGGTATACAGGCCCCCTGGCAATAGTCGGAGTTTAGGAAGAAATTAAGTCAGGAGAGAGTCATATAGGGACGGATTGGATCGACTAAGCTTGTATTTGCTGGAACTTTGAAGAATGAGGGCAATCCCATAGAAGCATATAAAATCCTGATGGAATTGGACAGGGTGGATGCAGGAAGAACATTTCCGATGTTCAGGAAGTCCAAAGCTGGGGGTCACAGTCTAAGGGTAAGGGGTAAGCCATTCAGGACCAGGATGCGGAAGAACCTCTTCACTCAGAGAGTTGTGAACCCATGGAATTCTCTCCCACAGGAAGCTGTTGGGGCCAGTTCATTAGACATATTGAGGGAGGGAGGTGGCATGGCCCTTGTGGCTAAAGGGATCAAGGGGTAGGGAGAAAGGGTGGGAGTGGGATACTGAGATTGCATGATCGGCCACGATCATATTGAATGGTGATGGGCTGAATGGCCTACTTCATGAAGCTATTTTCTATGTTTCTAAAAGGCACCAGGACAATAATCATGGGTTACCTCACTATGCAAGGGGACTGGGAAAGTCAGGTTGGCAGCGGATCTCAAGAAAACAAATTCATGGAGTAACTACAAGGTCAGAAGAGATTTATCGGGATGTTGCTGGGTACGGAAGGTTTGAGTTGCAAAGAAAGGCTGGATAGGCAGGGAGTTTTTCCACTGGAGTGTAGGAGGTTGAGAGGTGACCTTATAGAATAATGAGGGGTACAGAGAGGGCTAATGGTAGCTGTCCTTCCCCTAGGATAGTGGATTTTAAGATGAGGGGGGTACATTTTTAATGTGGAAGGAGAGAGATTCAAAAAAGACATGGGGGCTAATTTTTTACACAGAGGGTGGTTCACTTGTGGAATGAACTTCCTGAGGAAGTGGTGAATGTGGGTGCAGTTATAACAATTAAAAGACATTTGGATAAGTACATGAAGAGGAAAGGTTTGGAGGGATATGGGCTAGGCATAGGCAGGTAGGACCAGTTTAGTTGGGTTTATGGTTGGCACAGACTAGTTGCTCGGTTTCTGTGCTGTATGTTTTTCAGAGCAGCTTGTGGTAGACCCCACTAGGAACAAGCAGTTCTGGATTTGGTGATGAGTAATGAGGCAGACTTGATCAGGGAGCTTAGGGCTAAGGAAGTCCGAGGGACCAATGAGAATAGGGACTAATATGATAGAATTGGCCCTGCAGTTTGAGAGGGAGGAGCTGGAATCAGATGTAACAGTATTCTACTTGAGTAAATGTAACTACAAAGACATGAGGGAGGGGCTGGTCAGAGTTGGTCGGAAGGGGACCCTGGCAGGGAAGGCAGTGGAACAGCAACGGCAGGAGTTTCTGGGGGTAATTCGGGAGGAACAGCAGCAATTCATCCCAAGGAGAAAGAAACACACTAAGGGGAGGATGAGGGAACCGTGGCTGACAAGGGAGGCCAGGGAGAACATAAAAGCAAAATAAAAAGTGTACAATGTGATGAAGATTAGTGAGAAGCCTAAGGATTGCGACGCTTTTAAAAATCAGCTGAGGACAAACAAAATAAGTAATAAGGGGATTGAAGATGAAATATGAGAGGAAACTAACTAATAATACAAAAGAATATTGCAAGAGTTTTTTTAGCTATTGAAAAAAAGATAAGAGAGAGACAGGAATAGACAGTGAATCACTGGAGAATGAGGCTAGCGAAGTAGCAATGGGGAACAAAGAAATGGTGGAGGAACTGAAGAGGAACTTTGCATCAGTTTTCACAGGGGAAGGCACCAGCAACATACCAGAACTTTACAAGAGTCAGGGGATAGAGGTGCGTAGTGGCCATCACTGAGGAGAAGGTGCTGGGGAAACTGAAAGGGCTGAAGGTGGATAAGCCACCTGGACCAGATGGACTACACCCCAGGGTTCTGAAGGGGATCACTGAGGGGATTGTAGAGGCATTGGTGGTAATCTTTCAGGAATCACTGGGGACAGGGAGGGTCCCAGAGGACTGGAAAATGTCTAATGTCACACCTGGGTTTAAGAAGGTAGGCAGGAGACAATAGGCCGGTTAGCCTGACCTCAGTCACTGGGAAGATTTTGGAGTCCCAGTATAAAGGATGAGACTGTGGAGTACATGGAAGTGCGCGGTAAAATAGGGCTGAGTCAGCGCGGCTTTGTCAAAGGGAGGTCATACTTGACAAATCTGTTGGAATTCTTTGAGGAAGAAGCAAGCCTAATAGACTCAGGGGAGGCAGTCAATGTGGTCTATTTGAATTTCCAGAAGGCCTTTGACAAGGTGCCACACAGGAGGCTGTGAAATAAAACAATATCCCATGGTGTTAGAGGCAAGGTACTGGCATGGATAGTGGATTGGCTGACTGGCAGAAGGCAGAGAGTGGGGATATATGGACAATTCCAGGATGGTAGCCAGTGATGAGTGGGGTTCTGCAGGGGTCAGTGTTGGGGTCATAACTATTCACTTTATACATTAACGCTCCAAATGAAGGAACTGAAGGTAAAGTCACTGAGTTTGCAGGTGACATAAAGATAGGTGGAGGGGCAGGTAGTGTTGAGGAAGTGGGGAGGCTGCAGACTTGAACAGGTTTCTCAATGTTGGCACTAACCCCCAGATGTTAGTGAGGGGGACTTTGTTGTTTCGGCGGTTGCCTTTTCTGGTGCCCAGGTCGACATCAGGTGACCCGTCCAATTTCCTTGCTTTGAGACTTTCTGGTAATTGATACAACTGCATGGCTTGCTGGGCCATTTCAGAGGGCAGTTGAGAGCCAACTACATTGCTGTGGGCCTGGAGTCACATAGAGGCCTGACCTGATAAGGATGAAAGATTTCCTTCCCTGAAGGATATTACTGAGCCAGATGGGTTCTTCCAACAATTGATGATAATTCTTGGTCATCAGACTCTTTTCAATTGAAGTGCCATGGTGGGGTTTGAACCTGGGTCTCCAGAACAATAGTTACATTTTTGTGTGAATTGTCTGCTTATAATATCACTTGGCCATCACCTCCCTAACAGTACAGAGGGAGCGGGCACTGTCGGAGTGTCACTGCTGAGGGAGTGCTGCACTGTTGGAGGGGCAGTGCTGAGGGAGAGCCAAACTGTTGGAGGGTCAGTGCTGAGGGAGCACCGCACTGTCGGAAGGTCAGTGCTGAGGGAATGCTGCACTGTCGGAGGGTCAGTGCTGAGGGAGCGCCGCACTGTCAGAGGGTCAGTGCTGAGGGAGCGCTGCACTGTCGGAGGGTCAGTGTTGAGGGAGCGCTGCACTGTCGGAGGGTCAGTGCTGAGGGAGAGCCACACTGTTGGAGGGTCAGTGCTGAGGGAGAGCCACACTGACGGAGGGTCAGTGCTGAGGGAGAGTCACACTGTCGGAGGGTCAGTATTGTAGGAGTGCTGCACTGTCAGAAGTTCAGTGCTAAGCGAGTGTCACACTGTCAGAGGATCAGTACTGAGGGAGTGCCACACTGTCGGAGTGTCAGTGCCGTGGGAATGCCCACTCTTGGAGGGTCAGTGCTGAGAGATATATAAATGTAAAACTTCCTATCTGCGATGATAGTCATTTGGTCAAAATCTCAAGTTAACGAGGACTTGGCCCTAGCCACCAGCACATTCTGAAGGGCAATTCGAATGGGCAATGTAGCTTGCTAGCGATGCTCACCCTGTCGCAATGAATCAAAGAAATAATTGGATGTGGAAGGTCATTGTCCTTTTTGAATAGTAATTATATTGTAAATAATAAGAAACTATATTTGGTTCAACATAAATTCACCTACGTTAGCGAGGACAGAGATTAGCTGCGTGTTTGCAATGTTTGTTGTGGAGTGTTTGTGCTTTTATGGTTGAGAAATAATTGTTCAACTAAAATGCTATCAAATAGAAACAATGAAAAATCTGTTCACAAATGGGCAATGATGTTTCTCTGTAAATATTTCTGTCCAACACAATAACGTCAATTTTACTGGAGCTTTTTGTTCCCATTTCCCACTGTTTTGTTTTTGTTGTCTTTCAATTTCCTTAGAGATTTAAGAATACTGTGTGTTGGTCATTTCAGAAAACACAGATATCATTTTTAGATTCACCTCAGAAAAGACATTTGATTTGGTTTTAGATGTTTCAAAGGCAGTGTGAAATAAATATAAAAAGACATAAAGTCATAGAGTTGTACAGCATGGAAACAGACTCTTCGGTCCAATTCGTCCATGCTGACCAGATATCCAAAGTAAATCTAATCCCGTTTGCCAGCATTTGGCCCATATCCCTCTAAACTCTTCCTGTTCATATACCCATCCAGATGCCTTTTAAATGTTCTAATTGTACCAGGTCCTTTGACAGCTCACTCCATACACACACCACTCTGCATGAAAATTTTACTCCTCAGGTCCCTTTAAATCTTTCCCCTCGCACCTAAACCAATGACGCTCTAGTTTTGGGCTCCCCCACCCTGGGGCAAAGACCCTGTCTATTTACCATATCCATGCCCCTCCTGATTTTATAAACCTCTGTAAGGTCAGCCCTCAGCCTCTGACGCTCCAGGGAAAATAGCCCCAGCCCATTCAGCCTCTCCCTGTAGCTCAAACCCTCCAGCCCTGGCAACATCCTTGTAAATCTTTTCTGAACTCTTTTATGTTTAGCATTGTGAGTAAACCAAGGCAGAGGACAGGAAAATATGTGGCGATAAGAGCTGCATCCGTGGCTATAAGGGCTACATCCCAGATGTCCAAGCTCTTCTAGAACCGCAACTTTCCCCCCACAGTGATCGAGAATGCCCTTGACCGCGTCTTCCGCATTTCCCGCAACACATCCCTCTCACCCCGCCCCTGCCACAACCGCCCAAAGACGATCCCCCTCGTTCTCACACACCACCCCACCAACCTCCGGATACAACGCATCATCCTCCGACACTTCCGCCATCTACAATCCGACCCCACCACCCAAGACATTTTTCCATCCCCACCCCTGTCTGCTTTCCGGAGAGACCACTCTCTCCGTGACTCTCTTGTTCGCTCCACACTGCCCTCCAACCCCACCACACCTGGCACCTTCCCCTGCAACCGCAGGAAGTGCTACACTTGCCCCCACACCTCCCCCCTCACCCCTATCCCAGGCCCCAAGATGACATTCCACATTAAGCAGAGGTTCACCTGCACATCTGCCAATGTGGTATACTGCATCCACTGTACCCGGTGTGGCTTCCTCTACATTGGGGAAACCAAGCGGAGGCTTGGGGACCGCTTTGCAGAACACCTCCGCTCGGTTCGCAATAAATAACTGCGCCTCCCAGTCACAAACCATTTCCACTCTCCCTCCCATTCTCTAGATGACATGTCCATCATGGGCCTCCTGCAGTGCCACAATGATGCCACCCATTGGTTGCAGGAACAGCAACTCATATTCTGCTTGGGAACCCTGCAGCCACTGGTATCAATGTGGACTTCACCAGTTTCAAAATCTCGCCTTCCCCCACCACATCCCAAAACCAGCCCAGTTCGTCCCCTCCCCCCACTGCATCACAAAACCAGCCCAGCTCGTCCCCTCCCCCCACTGCATCCCAAAACCAGCCCAGACTGTCTCTGCCTCCCTAACCTGTTCTTCCTCTAACCCATCCCTTCCTCCCACCCCAAGCCGCACCTCCATTTCCTACCTACTAACCTCATCCCACCTCCTTGACCTGTCCGTCTTCCCTGGACTGACCTATCCCCTCCCTACCTCCCCACCTATACTCTCCTCTCCACCTATCTTCTCCTCTATCCATCTTCGGTCCGCCTCCCCCTCTCTCCCTATTTATTCCAGAACTCACTCCCCATCCCCCTCTCTGATGAAAGGTCCAGGCCTGAAACATCAGCTTTTGTGCTCCTAAGATGCTGGTGGCCTGCTGTGTTCGTCCAGCTCCACACTTTGTTATCTTGGATTCTCCAGCATCTGCAGTTCCCATTATCTCTGGCTATAACAGCTGTTTTTTTTTTGAGGTGTTTTCAGTGTCAGAGCTGAATTCCTTGAATTCTAGGCACGGTATTTCCTGTTTTATAATCTGTTGCCTTGTTTTGGAGCTTTGAGGAAAAAGGATCAAAGCAAATGCTCTTTAAAAAGGCGGACGACAGATAAAGACAGCGACCACATGGGAAGTGACTCAACCAGAGAAAGAAACCAACACAGCTATTTGACCCAGCAGTAAATCTGCACACCTATTACTGCCTCTGCTGTTTGATTTCAAGTATCCCTGGACAGTGGAGTTCATGTAAGAAAAATTAACAAACAGCAAAATTCACAGCTGACTTCAGAGAAACCTGTGTGAGAGCTCACAGCAGGGAGCAGCTAAGTGACTTTTTCAAATATTACCTTACTATTTTTGTAAAGCTACAATAGTGAGTCGAGTGGGTTCCTTTTTGATTATATGTTTTATTCTGCCTCTTGATTAAACTTTAAAAATATAAAACATAGGTACTAATTTAGCCAGGAGCAATGTTTTTTAGAGCAGTAGGACTGTGTTATTTTCTGAGTCTGTACATTGTTAAGGTGTAAAAATGGCCTTTAGTAGAGTGATGTACTCCTCCTGTTGGAAGTGGGAGATTAGGGAGAGTTTCCATGTTACTGATGATTATGTCAGCAGGAAGTGTTTTTGGATAACGAATCCCATCGGATCACATGGATCAGTTGGAGCAGTAGTTGGAGGTAATGAGGAATTTATAGGGGGGGGGGTGTGATATATGGAAGCTGCAGGGGAGATAAATCAAAGATACAGTCAGATGGATGGGTTCCCACCAGGAAAGGCAGGAGAGGGAGGCAGGTCGTGCAGGAGTCTCCTGTGGCTATCCCCATCTCAAACAAGTGTGCTGTTTTAAAAAATTAGGGGGTGATGGGCTCTCAGGGCAATGTAGCACTAACAGCCAGGTTTCGGGTACCGAGACTAGCTGTAATGTACTGAGGGATTAGCCAGGTTCCAAGCGATTGATTGCGCTGGGGAACCCTCTAGTCAGAAGCACAGGTAGACATTTCTGTGGCCGACGGCGAAAAATCAGAATGGTGTGTTGTCTCCCTGGCGACAGGGTCAAGGATATCTCAGAGAGGCTGTAGGATATTCCCAAAGGGGAGAGGGGCCAGCAGGAGATTGTTGTACAATACTGGAACTTATGGCAAAGGAAGAGAAGAGGAGATTCTGAGGAGAGAATATTGAAAGTTAGACAGAAATTTAAAAGGGAGGTCCTCAAGGGTGGTAATATCTGGATTTCTCCCAGTGCCACAAGCTAGTAAGGGTAGGAATAGGAGGAGAAAGCAAGTGAGTGTGTGGCTGAGGAGCTGGTGCAGGAGAGAAGGAGTCACATTCTTGGATTATTGGGATCTCTTCCGGCCCAGAAGTGATGTGTATAAGAAGGACGGGTCACGCCTGAATTGGAAGGGGGCTAATGTACTGGTGGGGAATTGACTAGAGCTGCTCAGGGGGATTTGAGTGAGTAACAGGGGTGGGGGCCCAGGGAGATAGTGAGGAAAGAGAACAGTCTGAGGCAGGTACAGTTGGGAAAAGAAGCAAATCAAACAGGCAGGAACAAAGCAGAGGATGAGGTCGGACCGATAGATTAAACTGCATTTATTTCAAAGTGAGAGGCCTAACAGGTAAGGCAGATGAACTCAGGGCATGGTTAACACATGGGCTGGGATATCATAGCAATTAGAGACGTGACTCAGGGATGGACAGGACTGGCAGCTTAATGTTCCAGGATTACACACAGGCAAGGAAGGAGCTCAAAAATGGTCTGAGGAGAGCCAAGAGGGGGCACGAGAAAGGCTTGGCAGAACGGATTAGGGAGAACACAAAGGCATTTTACACTTATGAGAGGAATAAGAGAATGGTCAAAGAAAGAGTAGGGCCGATCAGGGATAGCATAGGGAACTTGTGTGTGGAGTCTGAGGAGGTAGGGGAAGCCCTAAATGAGTTTTTTGCTTCTGTCTTTATGAAAAGAAACAAACTTTGTAGTGAATGAAACCTTTGAAGAGCAGGTGTGCATGCTGGAATGGATAGAGATAGAGGAAGCTGATGTGCTGAAAATCTTGTCAAACATTAAGATTGACAAGTCGCCAGGACTGGACCAGATTTGTCCTCGGCTGCTTTGGGAAATGAGAAATGCAATTGCTTCGCCACTTGCGAAGATCTTTGCATCCTCGCTCTCCACTGGAGTCGTACCTGAGGACTGGAGAGAGGCAAATGTAATTCCTGTCTTCAAGAAAGGAAATAGGGAAATCCCCGGCAATTACAGACCAGTAAGTCTCACGTCTGTCGTCTGCAAGGTGTTAGAACGGATTCTGTGGGATAGGATTTATGACCATCTGGAAGAGCATGGCTTGATCAAATGCAGTCAACACGGCTTTGTGAGGGGCAGGTCATGCCTCACAAACCTTATCGAGTTCTTTGAGGATGTGACTAGAAAAGTTGATGAGGGTCGAGCTGTGGATGTGGTGTATATGGACTTCAGTAAGGCATTTGATAAGGTTCCCCATGGTAGGCTCATTCAGAAGGTCAGGAAGAATGGGATACAGGGGAACTTAGCTGTCTGGATACAGAATTGGCTGGCCAACAGAAGGCAGCGAGTGGTAGTAGAAGGAAATATTCTGCCTGGAAGTCAGTGGTGAGTGGTGTTCCACAGGGCTCTGTCCTTGGGCCTCTACTGTTTGTAATTTTTATTAATGACTTGGATGAGGGGATTGAAGGATGGGTCAGCAAGTTTGCAGACGACACAAAGGTTGGAGGTGTCGTTGACAGTATAGAGGGCTGTTGTAGGCTACAGCGGGACATTGACAGGATGCAGAGATGGGCTGAGAGGTGGCAGATGGAGTTCAACCTGGATAAATGCGAGGTGATGCATTTTGGAAGGTCGAATTTGAAAGCTGAGTACAGGATTAAGGATAGGATTCTTGGCAGTGTGGAGGAACAGAGGGATCTTGATGTGCAGATACATAGATCCCTTAAAATGGCCACCAAGTGGACAGGGTTGTTAAGAAAGCATATGGTGTTTTGGCTTTCTTTAACAGGGGGATTGAGTTTAAGAGTCGTGAGATCTTGTTGCAGCTCTATAAAACTTTGGTTAGACCGCTCTTGGAATACTGCGTCAAGTTCTGGTCGCCCTGTTATAGGAAAGATGTGGATGTTTTGGAGAGGGTTCAGAGGAGGTTTACCAGGATGCTGCCTGGACTGGAGGGCTTATCTTATGAAGCGAGGTTGACTGAGCTCAGACTTTTTTCATTGGAGAAAAGGAGGAGGAGAGGGGACCTAACTGAGGTATACAAGATAATGAGAGGCATAGATAGAGTTGATAGCCAGAGACTATTTCCCAGGGCAGAAATGGCTAACACGAGGGGTCATAGTTTTAAGCTGGTTGGAGGAAAGTATAGAGGGGATGTCAGAGGCGGATTCTTTACACAGAGAGTTGTGAGAGCATGGAATGCGTTGCCAGCAGCAGTTGTGGAAGCAAGGTCATTGGGGTCTTTTAAGAGACTGCTGGACATGCATATGGTCACAGAAATTTGAGGGTGCATACATGAGGATCAATGGTCAGCACAACATAGTGGGCTGAAGGGCCTGTTCTGTGCTGTACTGTTCTATGTTCTATGTTTTATGTTCAATGATATAGATGCCATAGGAAGGATAGAAAGGGGAGCAAGAGAGGAGGGGAGAGGTGTTTTCAATTAAGGAAAACATTACGGCTGTATTTGGGGTGGTTATACCTGGGAATACGTCCAGGAAGTTATTTGGGTTGAACTGAGAAATAAGAAAAGGATGATTACCTCATTAGGATTGTACTATAGACAGCCCCCCCCCCGCAATAGTTAGTGGGAAATGGAGAAACAAGTTTGTAAGGAGATCTCAGTTATCTGTAAGAATAATAGATGCACAAAAGCTGACGTTTCAGGCCTAGACCCTTCATCAGAAAAGCTAAGATGCTGCTTGGCCTGCTGTGTTCATCCAGCTCCACACTTTGTTATCTCGGATTCTCCTGAGGTGTCAGTCGGGGAGCTCTTTGCGGCCAGTGGCCCTAGGTCTATTAGTTTTTAAATAGCGATGGAAAAGGATAGCCCGGATCTAAAAGTTAAAGTTTTAAATTGGAGGAAGGCCAATTGTGATGGTGTTAGGCAAGAACTTCCAAAGGTTGGTTGGGGATGTATGTTTTCAGGTAAAAGGGGCGGCCAAAAAATGGGAAGCCTTCAATAATGAGGCAATGAGAGCCCAGAGACAGTGCATTCCTGTTATGGAGAAGGGCAAGGCTGGTAAGTGTAGAGAATGCTGGATGATGAGAGAAATTAAGGTTTGTCAACAAAAAGAGGGAAGAATATACAACGTATAGACAGCAGAGATCAAGTGAATCCCTAGAAGAGTATAGAGGCAGCAAGAGTATACTTAAGAGGGAAGTCAGGAGGGCAGAAAGGGGACATGAGATAGCTTTGGCAAATAGGGTTAAAGAGAATCCAAAGGCAGTTTATAAATATATTAAGGGTAACTAGGGAGATCAGCAAGGCTGCCAATGTGTGGAACCACAGGAGATGGGAGAGATACTAGATGAATATTTTGCATTAGTATTTACTGTGGAGAGGGATATGGAACACACAGAACGTGGGGAAATAAATAGCAGTACCTTGAAAAATGCCCATGTCACCGAGGAGGAGGTGCTGGGCGTCTTAAAACACATAAAGGTGGATAAATGCCTGGGACCTGATCAGGTGTACCCTAGAGCTCTGCGGGAAGCTGGGGAAGAGGTTGTGGGGCTCCTGGCTGAGATATTTATACGTCAGTAGGCACAGGTGAGGTGCCAGAAGACAGGAGGTTGGCTAATGCGGTGCCACTATTTAAGAAAGGTGGTAAGGAAAAGCCAGGGAACTATAGGCCGGCGAGCCTGACATCGGTAGTGGGCAAGTTGTTGGAGGGATCCTGAGGGGCAGGATTTACATGTATTTGGAAAGGCAAGGACTGAGTAGGGATAGTCAACGTGGCTTCGTGCATGGGACATCATGTCACAATAACCTGATTGCGTATTTTGAAGAAGTAATGAAGAGGATTGATGAGGGCAGAGCGATGGACATGATCTAAATGGACTTCAGAAAGGCGTTCGACAATGTTCCTCATGGTAGGCTGGTTAGCAAGGTTAGATCACATGGAACACAGGGAGAACTAGCCATTTGGTTACACAGATAATAAGGTGTGGAGCTGGATGAGCACAGCAGGCCAAGCAGCATCAGAGGAGCAGGAAGGCTGACGTTTTGGGCCTAGACCCTTCATCAGAAATGGGGGAGGGAAAGAGGGTTTGAAAATAAATAGGGAGAGAGGTGGAGATGGATTGAAGGTGGATTGAGGAGAAGATAGGTGGAGAGGAGACAGACAAGTTAAGAGGCGGGGATGGAGCCAGTAGAGGTGAGTGTAGGTGGGAAGGTAGGGAGGGGATAGGTCAGTCCAGGGAGGACGGACAGGTCAAGGGGGCAGGATGAGGTTAGTAGGTAGAAAATGGGGGTGGGGCTTGAGTTGGGAGGAGGGGATGGGTGAGAGGAAGGACAGGTTAGGGAGGTGGGGACAGGCTGGGCTGGTTTTGGGATGCAGTTGGGGAAGGGGAGATTTTGAAGTTGGCGAAGTCCACATTGGTACCATTGGGCTCCAGGGCTCCCAAGAGGAATATGAGTTGCTGTTCCCGCAACCTTCGGGTGGCATCATTGTGGCACTGCAGGAGGCCCAGGATGGACATGCCGTCTGAGGAATGGGAGGGGGAGTTGAAATGGTTCGTGACTGGGAGGTGCAGCTGCATACAATTCTGGTCTCCCAACTATAGGAAGGATGTTCTGAAACTTGAAAGGGTTCAGAAAAGATTTACAAGGATGTCGCCAGGGCTGGAGGGTTTGAGCTATAGGGAGAGGCTGAATAGGCTGGGGCTATTTTTGCTGGAGCTTCAGAGGCTGAGGGGTGACTTTATAGAGGTTTATTAAATCATGAGGATAGGGTGAATAGAAAAGGATTTTTCCCTGGAGTGGTGGGAGTCGAAATCTAGAGGGGCATAGGTTTAAGGGAGAGCAGTAAGATTTAAAAGGGACCTCAGGGGCAACTTTTTCATGCAGTGGGTGGTGTGTTTATGGAATGAGCTTCCAGAGGAAGTGGTGGAGCCTGGTACAATTACAACATTTAAAAGGCATCTGGATGGGTACATGAGTAGGAAGGGATTAGAGGGCGATGGGACTAGATTAATTTTGGATATCTGGTCGGCATAGATGGGTTGAATGGGTTGTATGTGTCTGTTTCTGTGCTGGCATCTCTCTAAGGTTTTAGAGTAGATTTGTAGCTCGGGTTGTGGATGTTGAGGTTAATATTGGTTCATTAGTTTGCAGACGTGTCATTACCCTGCTGGGTAACATCATCAGTGCAGCTTCCGATGAAACGCCGTTGTGTGTTCCCACCTACTATTTAAACTCTGGAGTCCGTTGAACTGGATTGCCTCACTCCCGGCTTTCCTTTGCAATGGAGTGTGCATGGGAGGTGCAGCTCTATCTGTTTATTGATGGCTTTCCTACTGCAGTGCCAGGTTTCTAGGAATTCCTGTGTTTGCCTTTGCCTTGCTTGTCCCAGGATGCTGGTGTTGTCCCAATTAAACTGGTGGTTTTCCTTGTCCGTATGGATAGAGGTGAGTGAGTATTGGTCATGTCTTTTTGTAGCCACTTGATTTTCGTGCGCCCATGTGGCTAATTTCCTTCCTGTCTGTCCAATACATTGTTTGTCACAGTCTCTGCAGGGAATCTTGTATCTGACATTGGTCCTGTCCATGGTGGGTAGTGGGTTTTTGGTTCGGGTGACCAGTTGGCGTAGGGTTGATGTGGGTTTGTGTGTTACTCTGGTGCCCAGTGGTCGTGGGGGTCTTGTGGTGAGTTCTGATGTATTCCTGATGTAAGGTAACGTGATGAGTGTGTCGGGGCATGTAGTAAATTCCTGGTGTTGGTCTTGTAATAAGCATCTTCTGACCCAGTTTTTTGGATATCCATTGTCCTTGAAAACCTGGAAGATGTACCTTTCTTCTCAGCGTAGCTCCATGTTGCTGCAGTGTGTTGTCGACTGTTTAAGCAGTTCGCACACAGCTTTGTTTGTGTGTGGTTGCTGATGAAATTCAGTGCTTGGTCGGTGCGTGTGGCTTTCCTGCGTACCTTTGTTAGGAAATCCCCGTTAGTCCTGCGTTCCACCGTGACGCCCAGGGATGGGAGCTGTTTGTTCTTCTCCTCTTCTCTGGTGAATCTGATCCCGGTGACGGTGTGGTTTATTAGTTTGTGTGTCTCTAGCTTAGTGTGTTTAAAAATGATGAAGGTGTCGTCCACGTAGCGGATCCACAGTTTTGGTTGGATTAGCGGAAGGAGCATGCTTTCAAGTCTCTGCATCGCTGCGTCGGCTACAAGTCCGGAGGTAGGTGATCCCATGGGTGTCCTGTTGATCTGTTCATATATTTGGCCATTAAAGGTGAAGTGGGTGGTGAGGCATAGTATCTTCAGTATGTGGCCTGTGAAAATGATGTTGCTCAGGTCATGTTCTTGGTTTAGTACTGTTGTCGGTGTTTCTCTTACTAGTGTTATATCTATTGATGTGAATAGGGCAGTAATGTCAAATGATACCGTGGCCTCGTTGTCATCTATTCTTATGTCCTTGATGGAAATGAGGAGCTCCTGGGCTGGGTGGATGGAGTGGGGTGACCTTCCCACGAGGTGCTTCAGTCTCCTTTGTAACTCCCTAGCTAATCTGTGTGATGGAGTGCCTGCCAGGGAGACTATGGGTCTGAGGGTTACTTCCGGGAGGCCAGAGAATCAGGGGGTGTTATTTCCTTCTTGTTTCATTCTTAAGACATCTGTTTTGTTGATTTGTCTGGTCTGTTTGAGTCTTTTTAGTGCTTTGAGAATCTTGTTGCCCAGTTGCGGTGTTGGGTCCGTCTGCACTTGCTGGTATGTGTTCTCTTCAGCTAGAAGTGCATGTGCCTGAGAGAGGTAGTCCCGTTTATTTCATATTACGGTCATGTGCCCTTTGTCTGCTGGTAGTATCGTGATGTTCTTGTCCTCTTTCAGTCATTCTAGGGCTTTCCTTTCAGATGTGTTGAGGGTATTAAGTTTGCTTTTGCTGGTCAGTGTCGGGATCACTGTCTGTCTTATGGCTTGTTGTGATTCTTAATTGATGCTGTTGGTCTCCAGTATGCAATTCTGTTGTAGTCGAGTTCACAAATTAGGACCACTGTTTCTGTGTTTCAGTGTTCCTGTCTGTGAGGTTTCTTATCCAGGTGTCTGCTCTGTTGTTGTCGTTTCGGTGGATTAGTTTGGCTACTTTTTCCTGAAGGATCTATATTTTCTTGGCTCTTGTGGTCTCTTGACTGATGCCAATGGCTCGTTCTAGATCCGTTGTCCAGTCCGTACTCAAGGCACAGACTAATTAAGCATGCACTCCACATGCTTACTTCACCATCCCGTCTACTTGCAGCTCCACTCTTAGGGAACTTTGAGACTGCACCCCTCCATCTCTTTGTTCTGTAACACTCCCCAGGACGTTACCTCTAAGTGTATATGTGCTGCCCTGATTTCTCTTACCAAAATGCAACACCTTACATTTATCTAAATGAAATTCCATCTGCCACACCTCAGTCCATCCGCCCATCTGATCAATGTTGCATTGTACTCTGAGTTAACTCTCTCTTCTCTGTTCACTCCATCACCAATTTTGGTGTCATCTGCAAAATTACTAACCATATCTCCTATATTCACATCCGAATCACTTATACAAATGCAGAAAAGCAGTGGACCTAGAACAGATCCTTGTGGTACACAACTGGTCCCTCCAGTCTGAGAAACAACCCTCTTGCAACACCCTCTATCTCCTGCCTTCAGGACAGTTTTGTATCCAAATGGCTAGATCTCCCTGGATTCCCTGTGATTCAACCTTGCTAACCAGCCTACCAGATGGAACCTTGTCGAACACCTCGCTGAAGTCCATATAGACAATGCCCACCACTCTGCCTTCATCAACCTCCTATGTCACTTCTTCAGAAGTGCAGAGTTGTTCAGAAAGAGCATCTGGTGTTTCGTTTGTTGAAAAGAAATAAAGATAATTGTCAAAAGAATCAGAAAGTGGGTGAGGAGTTTATTTTAACTCAGTGACCTGGTTGAGATCTACCTGAAAGGGCAGTGAAATTAGATTCATTCAATTCTTCTACTAAAACGTGATTAATACGTGAAATGTTTAAATTGCCAAAGTCATGGGGAAAGAGCAGGGAGAATGTGACTGCTTTGTGAAAAAGTCAGTACTGGTACAATCGGCTGAATGGCCTCCCTCTGTACTGCATCATTCTCCTCATTCTAAATCTCTTTTCAGAACCAATTCTCCACACTGGCTCTTACCAGCTGTACATTTTGCCATGCCCCAAATTACAAGTGGACAATCCCTGCTCTATCATTCAATACGATTCTGGCTGATCCGATTTTAACCTCAACCCTACATTCCTGCATGTCCCTGATAACCCTTCATCCCTTTACTACTCCAGAATCCACCCCCCTCTGCCTTAAAAATATTTAAAGATTCTGCATTCACTGCCTTTCGAGGAAGGGAATTCCAAAGATTGACAGTCCTCTGAGAGAAATCTCAATCCTCTGTCTTCAATGAGCAACCCCTTATTTGTAAATCTCCAATAATTCAGAGCAGGAAACTTGCAAATTTGCAAAACAGATTTCTCTCATTTTCTTAAAATAGTTAAACCTGAAATTTTCAGAGAGTGACTTTATTCCAATTTCTTACTTGCATGTTTTATAATCCCATTGTCAGCTGTAACTTCCCACTCAGAGCTTGGGACCTTGTTTTGGCGATATGTGACATTCCCATTCCTTAGCTCCAGTTACAGCTGCTGAGAAAGGAGATTCATTCCGAGGTAAATCCCCCTCAACAGGGATCCGACCTAAGTCACTCCTGAGGCAGGAGCCCCACCTGCTGACAGAAGCTCCTCATTACACATCCAGTCGGAATTCACAACTTTATATATTTTGTGAATTCAGCACACTTGGAATCTCTCTACAGCTAAAGACATGCCTGGAAAATGCAGTGAACATCGCAGTATAGGGAATATAAGTGCCAATTTACACAGTAAGATCCCACCAGCTACCAAGGGGCACCACAGTTTGGAATAACACCAGGTCTGCCCAAGATCAAAAGAAAGTAGAAACACAGCCCAGTGCATGATGCAAACCAACCTTCTTTCCACTGACTCCCTCTACACTTCCCACTGCATCAGAGACTCCTCCCACCCCAATTATACCCTCTTCCATTGGGTAGAAGGTACAAACATTTGAAAATATGAAACAACAGATTCCTTCCCCTCTGTTAGACTTTTGAACAGAGCTCTTGAATTAAAGTTGCTCTTTCTCTACCCTTCTCTGTAGCTATATCCTGCATTCTATTCTATTACCCTGAGGCACTTATGTAAGGTATGATTTATCTGGTCATCACACAATACAATACTTTTCACTGTATCTCGGTACGTGTGACAATAATAAATCAAATCATTTGAAAGAGCTCGAGACCAGATTTATTTTGTCTGTTTTACCTTCCTTTCATCAAGGAGAATATATTGAACCAGGTGGAGAGAGTACATCAGCCAGCCTTTCTCAGAAAAATACGTTGGGATCTTCTGTATTTACCTGAGGAGGAGGATACACTACAGTTTAATAACTGAGCAGCTTCCAAACACATGATCACTTCTGCCTAGAAAGATTTGATTGCACTAGAAAGGGTGCAAAGGTGATTCACCAGGATGTTGCCTGGGATGGATCATTGCAGTAATGAAGAGAGGCTGGATAAGCTTGGGTTGTTATCTTTGGAGCAGGGAGCACTTCATGACCACTTCCATCTAAAAAAACAAGGGCAGCAGCTACATGGGAGCACCTGCCCCCTGCAAGTTCTCTTCCAAACCACCCACCATCCTGACTTGGAAATATATCGTCATTCCTTCAGGGCTGCTGGGTGAGAATCCTGGAATTCCCTCCATAAGAGCATTGTGGGTCTATAGCACAAGGACTGCAGTGGTTCAAGAAGGCAGCTCACCCTCACCTTATTGAGTGCAGCCAGGGACAGACCATAAATGCTGGCCATTTTCAATGAGTGAGAGAAGAAAAATAGTGACTATATTTGAGCTGTATCTGTCCCTTTGTGTGTGAAACCAAACGGTATGAAGATACAAGCGACGCAATTGAATGGAACAGATTTGAGAGGATGAATGGTCTCCTCCTCCTATGTCCTTGTCAAGGTTAATTTCTTATTGTTGTCAGTGAAAATTGGTGTAAAAAGTTATCTTCAACCACAATGAGAAGGTCCATTCACCAAAGATAATGGTATCTGTAATGAAATATATTCACCAACTAACAACTTCTGGTGACAACAATTTTTGAGTTATAGCAAGAGGCTGACCTTATAGAGGTTTATAAAACCGTGAGGGGCATGGGTAGGGTGAATAGCCAAGGTCTTTGGCCCAGGGTGGGGGAGCCCAAAGCTAGAGGGGCATAGGTTTAAGGTGGGAGAGGGAAGATTTAAAAGGGGCCTAAGGGGTGACTTTTTCACACAGAGGGTGGTGAGTGTACGGAATGAGCTACCAGAGGAAGTGGTGGAGGCTGGCACAATTACAACATTTAAAAGGCATCTGGGGAGCACATGGATAGGAAGGGTTTAGAGGGATGTGGTCCAAATGCCAGCACATAGAACTGGATTAATTTAGGATATCTAGTTGGCATGGATGAGTTAGGCCAAAGTGTCTGTTTTTGTGCTGCATATTTCTGTGACTCTATGACTCTATGTCCCCTCTCAGTCTCCAATGTTCTAAGGAAAACAACAGCAGTCTGTCAATCCATCTTCATAAAGCTCTCCATCCCAGGCAACTTCCTGGTGAATCTCCCCTGCAATCTCTCCATTGCAGTCACATCCCTCTGGTTATGTGGGTTCAGAACTGCCCACAATGCTCTAATTGGACAGTTATTTAGGCCGCAGTTCCAGCATAACCCCTCCCCACTCTTCAAATCTACCCTCGGCAAATAAAGGCAAGTGCCCCTTTGTTAATCACTTTATCCATCTTAAAGAACAGGTAGACATGGACAACACAGCCTTGATGACCCTTGGTGCTTCCCAGTGTCCAACCATTCATCATGTGTTCTCTTGTCTTGTTTGTTTTGGAAGTTGTCTCACAGTATTTGAAAGCCAATGAAGTACACTTGAAGGGTAATGTAGAAATCAAAGCAACCAATTTGCACACAAGAAGTAAATTGAGGGTAATAAAATGTGAGGCTGGATGAACACAGCAGGCCAAGCAGCATCTCAGGAGCACAAAAGCTGACGTTTCGGGCCTAGACCCTTCATCAGAGAGTAAATTGAGGGATGCGCATTGTCAAAAACAGTTGCTCATGTCTTGAAGGAGAGTTCTACTGAACTAAAAACATTAACTTTGTTGGTCTCTCTACAGACCTGCTGAGTTTCTCCAACACTTAGATGAAGAAGAGGTGATTTTATTGAAAAATGCCAAACCTAGAGGCAACTGGACAAGAAGAGACCCAGACCTTGTTTCCAGTCATGAAGGAGAGCAGGTTCAGAAAAAATAGTTTTTAAGACAGAGACGAGGAGAATGTTTGTTTTTCTCTCAAAGCGTCAGTAAAACTTGGAAATTTTTTTTCTCAGAAAGCATTCGGGGCTGAGTCACTGAATTTAGTTAAGGACAGAAGCAGAAATTGCTGGACAAACTCGGCAGGTCTGGCAGCATCTCTGCAGAGAGAAAAAGAGTTAATGTTTTGGGTCCAGTGACCCTCTTTCAGAGATAATGGGAACTGCAGATGCTGGAGAATCCGAGATAACAAAGTGTGGAGCTGGATGAACACAGCAGGCCAAGCAGCATATTAGGAGCATAAAAGTTGACATTTCGCGCCGAGACCCTTCATCAGAAAAGCTTTTCTGAAGAAGGCTCTAGGCCCAAAATGTCAGCTTTTGTGCTCCTGAGATGCTGCTTGGCCTGTTGTATTCATCCAGCCCCACACTTTGTTATCTCGGACCCTCTTTCAGAGTTGCTTCCTCTGCTTCTCTCCCCAGATGCTGCCAGATATGCTGAGTTTTCCCAGCAATTTCTGAGTTTGTTTCTGATTTCCAGCATCCACATTCCTTTGTTTTCTTTTAACTTAGCTCTGTCAAAAATTCATGATTTATTTCCCTGTATTTTTTAGTCTCCATTTCTTCCTACACAGTATAAGCTGATGCAAAGTATTCATTTAGTATTTCTTATTGAATAAAGAGAGAATGAGCAGACGGGACAATACAAGCCAATCAGCCAATTGCATTTAATGGCACAGCATCCTTGTGGAGGTGACTGGCCAACTCCACTGCTAACTCTTACATTCCTCCCCTCTCTTTTTCCATTTCTCTCACTGTGCCTTGTGCTTGTAGAAATTAGAGTCATACAAAATGGAAACGGACCCTTTGGTCCAATGTGCCCTCACCGACAAGATATTCTAAATTAAACAAGTACCATTTGCTTCATTTGGCCCATATTCCTCTAAACCCTTCCTATTCATGTATCCATCCAGATGCCTTTTAAATGTTGTATTCACCCCTAACACTTCCTCTGGAAGCTCATTCCACATGTGCACCACCCTCTGTGTGAATGAGTTGCCCTGACAACACTGCTAGATTTTTCCCCTCTCACCTTAAAACAATGCCCTGTAATTTTTGACTCCCCTACCCTGGGAGAAAGAGCCGTCCGTTCAGCCTCTCCCTGTGGTTCGAACCCTGCAACCCTGGCAACATCCTTGTAAATCTTTTCTGGACCTTTTCAAGCTTCACAACATCATCCCTGCAGGAGGGAGACCAGAACTCCACGCGATATCTCAAAAGTGGCCTAACCAATGCCAGCATCAATAAGTTAAACCAAAGGGTCTGCTTCCGTGCTGTACATTTCTGGGAATGCTGGGGTGTAATGCAAGAGGAAAGAACCCTCGGTAGCACTAACGTGCAGAGTGATGCGGGCGAACAGGTCCACAGTTACCTGAAAGTGACAACACAAGTGGGGAAGAAGACACGCAGCGTGCTTGCCTTCGTTAAGCTATGTTGCAGCTGTGTAGAATTTTAGTTAGGCCACATTTCAAATATTGTCACCGCACTATCAGAAGAATATGGGAGCTTTGGAGAGGGTACAGAAACGGTTTGCCGGGATGTTGCCCTGTTTAGAGGGTTTTAGCGATGAGGAGTGAAGGGATAAATTTGGGTCATTTTCACTTGATTGTTGAAGGACAAGGAGTGACTTGATAGAAGTTTCCGAAATGACGAGAGGCATCGATAGAATGAGCAGTCGGAGTATTTTTTTTCCAGGGTAGAAATGTTAATTACGAGGGGATGTAGGTTTAAGGCAAAAGGGGGAAAGTTTAAAGGAGATGGAGAGGCAGGTTTTTAACACAGAGGGTGGTAGGTGCCTGGAAAGTTCTGCCAGAGGAGGTTGGAGAGACAGATAGAATAGCAACGTTTAAGAGGCATCTTAACAGGTAGAGGAATAGGCCGGGAATAGAGGGATATGGACAATGTGGAGGCAAAGGGTTTCTTGTTTAGAAAGGGGTGATGTGTCGGTGCAGTCTCAGTGGGCCGAAGGGCCTGTTCCTGTGCTGTACCGTTCCTTGTTTCTCTCCTTGCCCGAGTGAAGCATGTTGGGTTGATAGCCTCTGCTCTACAAGCTGTTATACACAGACAATTTTCTGTGTTGTTGCACAGTTTGAGAACATTTCATCAGGGACAACTGATGTGCCTGATCCAGCAGAAAGGGCTCAGTACCAATGACACCTACAAACACAACCACCTCCCATATTAAACACAGCAAGGCTCTTCGGCCCCTCTACTCTGTGTCAGCACTCAGTCAGATCATGGCCAACCTGTACCTCAAGTCCTGTCACCTTCCATTGCTCCATAATTCGTCAGACCTTTGGAAATACATACATAATAGATCAAACATATCAGTATAAAATCCAACAAACATCAATGTGATAATTATCAGATGATCCATGTTGAATGTGATGTTGGGTGAGCTGTATATATTAGCCAGCTTCCTCGGAAGAATGCCCCTTCTCTTACTTCAATTAGTTTGATGGCAACTTTCACATCTCCACGAGACTGCAGACAGCACCATAGCTATAATCATCTCCGACAGTGCAGCTCTCCCTCAGCAATCACCCTCCGACAGTGCCCGTTCCCTCAGCAATCACCCTCCGACAGTGTGGCTCTCCCTCAGCAATCAGCCTCCGACAGTGCGGCGCTCCCTCAGCACTGACCTTCCGACAGTGCGGCGCTCCCTCAGCACTGACCTTCCGACAGTGCGGCGCTCCCTCAGCACTGACCCTCCGACAGTGCCCGCTCCCTCATCACTGATGCACTGACCCTCCGACAGTGTCCGCTCCCTCAGCACTGACCCTCTGACAGCGTCCACTCCCTCAGCACTGGCCCTCCGACAGTGCAGCCCTCCCTCAGCACTGACTTTCTCACAGTGTCGCCCTCCGACAGTGCGGCGCTCCCTCAGCACTGACCCTCCTACAGTGTCCGCTCGCTCAGCACTGACCCTCCGACAGTGCAGCACTCCCTCAGCACTGACCCTCCGACAGTGCAGCACTCCCTCAGCACTGACCCTCCGACAGTGCAGCACTCCCTCAGCACTGACCCTCCGACAGTGCAGCCTTCCGACAGTGCGGCACTCCCTCAGCACTGACCCTCCGACAGTGCGGCGCTCCTGCTGAGGTAGATTTGGACAATGTTTTGGCTGAAGATGGTGCAATGCAATGCATGCTTCTTATTGAACAACGTTTCCTGTTGTGTGTATACTTCCAGTGTTCGCTGTGGGAAACCCAGATTTTCGAGTACCTGTTGTGAATGAATGATTAACTGTGTGAAGCTAAGTGTTCATGCTCAGAAACCCTGGGAGTCAATGCCACAGGATCCTGGCCCCTCTTCCCACTCACAGTGACCAAGGTGAGAACAACTTGCAGTGAAATAAATGAGATAGCCACACTTGCCACAGATTATAAATGTCTTGATTTTAATTCCACATCCAAGGTATATACAATGAAACCAGCAAAGCTCATTTTTAAATTAATAATGATATAATATACAAAGCTTCTCTGCAAACATTGGTGTGAGATATAAACTCGTAGAAGCGAAGGAAAGAAGATAAGGTTCTGTCTGATTATAACTGTGAGAAATCTTGGCTGTGAATTAGGAACTGGTATAAACTGTGGGAGTGACAGGGATGACCTCTAGCTGCTACAGCTGGTCCCAAGACTACAGGGGCTCAGGAGCTTCGCATTTCTATTCCTACACAACAGATGCAGGCCATTCCACCCATTAACCCTCAGCCCGCTCTTTGAAGTAATCATCCAAATTGTCCCGTCCTCCTGCTTCTTACCCAATATCCAGAGGTTTTATTTATTCTTTTACAAATATTTATCCAATTCCCTCCTGAATGTGTGCCAATGTCCCTTTGGGATGCATGTTCCAAATCACAGCCACTGACCATACCAAAGTCAATTCTCATCTCCGCCTCTGGTTTATCTCCTTCAACGTGTGTCCCTCTGATCACTGAGCCTCAAGATCCTTGGGTGCTCTGAGATGTTTGGCCGAGGTATTAATCAAGAAACCTTTACTGGAGGACAGTGACCTGGGGGGAAGAATCATAAGTCATGTGCTAGTGATAGGGAACGAGAGAGTGAGAGGGAGAAAGGAAGGAGGAGGAGGAGGATGGGGAACAGGAGGAAGGAGAGGCAACAAGTATGGAGGCATAGCAAAGGATTAAACAGAGAGACGAGTGAAAGGGAGAGAGGAAGTGTGTAACAGAGAGGGGCAAGGATGAGAGAGAGGGAGTGTCATGATCTGTCGCTGATTGAAACTACTTGCTTCATAACAATTTGGAGTAAATTGGCTAATTAAATGAAGAGTGTCACAATGATATGGGACCTGATCAGCCAGCTGGGATCTCGGCTGGGATCTCACCCAGCCAAAGGGGTCTCCAACTCCCAGGGATCCTTGGATGGTGGGATAGAAAACCCCCAGCAGGGTTTGCCAAGGTTACAGTAATACCTCGTTCCGATCGCTACAAACTAATGTAGGAAAATATTTTTTTAAAGTTCATAACATCAAAAGAATATCACAAGGCATCATGTGTAATATTGCAAGTGCTCATTTGATGGAGAAACGAATTAGTGTTTATAAAAGGAAATGTTCTTTCAACATTGAGGAGTGTAAGTGTTTGGCAACTACAACAAAGGCATTGTGCACAATCTATCAGAGAAACTGGAAAAGCAATCAAAGGCCCGTAGAACAGCGAGGGCAGCCTGGCCTCTGGCTGAAGCATAACTTCAGAATGACTGGAGACAAACAATAAGCTGATACTTGAGAAACCTGCCAAAGCCAAGCACCCACACCAACGTCTCCAGTTTACCAAGCTCTGTGTGGCAAAAAAACACACTGGGGCCTAGACTGGGGGAAGGCAATTAGATTGGGGCCTTGATGCACTGATAACAATAAATGCAGCAAAGGCTGTGAGTCAGGAAAAACTGTGGCTCAGCCTACAGCAAGCTCACTGGGTCCAAGAGACATATCGAAGGCTCTGAAGGTGTTCTGGTGTCCATGTATTAGGAATTCAGAAAGTGGGAGGGGATTAATACCCATCCAGTACTGAGTCCTCATGATCGCTATCAATCTCACCTAATGATTAGTTAACTCCAGAAAGAGAATGGAGAAAGATTAGGCACAAAAAACTCCTCTGGCCCTAGACTGGGAATATTCAGTCATTCCCCAGAGCTAAACCCTCACTAAGTAACAGCAATTATCGATGGGGGACATATAAAGGAAGGAAGCAATGGCACTCTGAAGGATTTCTACACACTCCTTGAAGTCTAACCTAAATATTCTGCCTGAGAAATTCACGAGAAATAGTTTATTTGCATGACGTGACCTTGAGAGTTATTTGTTGTAGAGGGCACGACAATGATAAATCTGGAGAGTTGTTTTAACAAAGTGAACTGCATGGTCTGTGGCAGGTTTTGGTTAATCTTTGTTACAGATTTGATCTGATGGAGGGGCTCATTAGGATCATCTCAGAGGCCAGTTGGGAGTCAGCCACATTGGTATGGGTTCTGGAGTAACACGTGGGCCAGGCCGTGCCAGACCAGCTGAGAACGGCAGATTTCCTTCCCTCAAGGACATTAGTGAACCAGCTGGCAAGGTGGCCACCAAACAGCTGTCACATCACTTAGCTATTGAGTCCCCAATGTTCCATTTCTAGGCTTTAAAATATTCTCAAATTAGAAGCAGTAGAATTTCAATGCTGGATTACCTCAGTCAGTGTCCTACCTACATGCCCTGAGCCTAAAGACCAACACAGCACGGCCAGGAACTGTTGAAGGGATGAAGTTTAGTAACAGGCACTTGGTAAATTGACAAATGCAAAAGGCAAATGTAACTCTGTCACAGATTAAAAACACAGCTTCTAATGAAGTATTAATTTGCGCTCATTGGTTGCGTTGTTGGTCAGATGATCCAAATGAATCTCCACTCCATCTCCCCGACTCGTCCTCATAATCCATGGTCACTGTTCAGCATCAGGCCAGGAGGCCAAGTCGAGTCACCTTCGTTGACAAGAATGAATGGATTATAAAGACAATGGTTTTGGGGCACGACTGTAGGTTGAGTTGCTGTAAGACAGAAAGGATGTAATTACTGACTTGGACACATTCGAGAGAACGGGGGTCCAACCTCGAGTCAGAACAGTCACAAAATTCGAGATGTTTGCAATTTCACTGAGATTGTGGGATCTAAGATTCTTTTGTACAATAAATTCTGTGAATGGAACCTCAAATGGACCAACAAACATTTTAACTACATCTTCCACATACACTACCTTTACTGTTTAAACTCCTGTGGGGATATTCTGCTATATCACCACCCGACTGAAACCTCAAATATGATCCACGTGGTCAGTGCAATACTGACTCCAAAAACGGGCATGTGCCTTTTCACGAGCTCAGGACAGAGAGGTAAATACTCAAGAAGCATACTCATCATTGTTATGTACCAAACACAGCAGCCAATTTGCAAACAGTAAGATCCCTAGTACAGCAACATCACAATGACCAGTTTGCCAGTTTTCAGGAATGTTGACCAGGTGCCAAGAATTGGTCGAGACACTGGGGAGAAACCCGGAACTCCTCACAGAATAATGCTGAAACAAATCTTTCATCGAGCTGAGGAAGCAAATATGACAGCATTTTAATGGTCTAAGAGTAAATACCTCCTCCAACAGTGCCCACTCCCTCAGCACAGACCCTCCGACAGTGCCCACTCCCTCAGCACTGACCCTCCGATTGTGCCCACTCCCTCAGCACTGACCCTCCGACAGTGCGGCACTCCCTTAGCACTGACCCTCCAACGGTGCGGCGCTCCCTCAGCACTGACCCTCCAACAATGCAGTACACTCCCAGCCCTGGCTGGATGTTTGTCCCTCTGTAATCATTTGACACAGGCCATTGTCTCGCTTGGCATAGATGGGTTGGTGCCAAGCAAGACACAGACCATTGTCTTATCCAAGTCGCCCAAGTTTCCCACAGCCAATCCACCTAATCTGCACATCCCTCAACACTGTGGGCAACTTAGCTTGGCCAATGCACCTAATCTGCACATCTTTGGACTGTGGGAGGAAACCGGAGCACCCGGAAGAAACCCACGCAGACACGGGAAGAATGTGCAAACTCTAAATACAGACAGTCGCCTGAAGGTGGTATTGAACCTGGGTCCCTGGCGCTGTGAGGCTGCAGTGCTAATCACTGAGCCACCGTGCGCTCATCATGACATTTCACAAGAAAACCAATTCAAGAGGAAAACAACATTCATACTGCATGAGAGAAGGGTCCTATTTGGTTATGTACCGACTAGAGATGTTTTGTTTATGAAAACTCCTCATATTATTGTTTTTAAACGTTACTTGAGCAGTGGAACTGTGTGGTGTCCTTTTGGTGGAACTCAATTTAAAACTGTTGAAAGATGATGGCACCAATTAGAGTGAACCTGCCTCGTTTGAAATCTAAACAAAGTTTGCCAGTTAGCTGCCAATCTTTGTTGGCTGCTGCATTATCCGGAGCAATGGTAAAACTACCAACAGTCCACTTGCCAACCAACTGCATTCTCTTCTCAGGCAGTAGGAATGTTGGTATCTTCACTTGATCTTGGACTCTTGCTAATTATCCTGACATGTGCAAAAGGTTGTTGTCGAGGAGAATACTGAGATACAGGCTATTAGACGAGACGGGATTGAGGTTCACAAGGAAGAGGTGTTAGCAATTCTAGAAAGTGTGAAAATAGATAAGTCCCCTGGGCCGGATGGGTTTTATCCTAGGATTCTCCTGGAAGCTAGGGATGAGATTGCAGAGCCTTTGACTTTAATCTTTATGTCGTCATTGTCTACAGGAATAGTGCCAGAAGACTGGAGGATAGCAAATGAAGTCCCATTGTTCGAGAAGGGGAGTAGAGGCAACCCTGGTAATTATAGACCAGTGAGCCTTACTTCAGTTGTGGGTAAAGTGTTGGAAAAGGTTATAAGGGATAGGATTTATAATCATCTAGAAAGGAATAATTTGATTAGGGATAGTCAACACAGTTTTGTGAAGGGTAGGTCGTGCCTCACAAACCTTATTGAGTTCTTTGAGGTGGTCAAACAGGTGGATGAGAGTAAAGCGGTTGATGTGGTGTACATGGATTTCAGTAAACCGTTTGATAAGGTTCCCCACAGCAGGCTATTGCAGAAAATACGGAGGCATGGGATTGTGGGTGATTTGGCGGTTTGGATCAGCAATTGGTTAGCTGTAAGAAGACGGAGGGTAGTGATTGATGGGAAATGTTCATCCTGGAGTTCAGTTACTAGTGGTGTACTGCAAGGATCTGTTCTGGGGCCACTGTTGTTGGTCATTTTTATAAATGACCTGCATGAGGGTGTAGAAGGTTGAGTTGGTAAATTTGCAGATGACACTAAAGTCAGTGGAGTTGTGGATAGTGTGGAAAGGATGTTGCAGGTTACAGAGGGACATAGATAAGCTGCAGAGATGAGGTGAGAGGTGGCAAATGGAGTTTAATGCGGACAAGTGTGTGAGCTGATTCATTTTGGAAGGAATAACAAGAACACAATCGTAAGATTCTTGACAGTGTGGACGAGATCTCGGTGTCCATGTGCGTAGATCCCTGAAAGTTGCCACTCAGGTTGATAGGGTTGTTAGGAAGGCGTACGGTGTGTTAGGTTTTATTGGTAAGGGGTTGAGTTTCGGAGCTATGAGGTCATTTTGCAGCTGTACAAAACTCTGGTGCGGCCACACTTGGAGTATTGTGTACAGTTCTGGTCACCGCATTATAAGAAGGATGTGGAAGCATTGGAAAGGGTGCAGAGGAAATTTACCAGGATGTTGCCTGGTCTGGAGGGAATGTCTTATGAGGAAAGGCTGAGGGACTTGAGGCTGTTTTCATGAGGGAGAAGAAGGTTGAGACAACTTAATAGAGACATACAAGATGATCAGTGGATTAGATAAGGTGGACAGTGAGAGCCTTTTTTCTCAGATTGTGACGGCGAGCACGAGGGGACACAGCTTTAAATTGAGGGGTGATAGATACAGGACAGATGTCAGAGGTAGGTTCTTTACTCAGGAGTAGGAAGGGCATGGAATGCTTTGCCTGTAACAGTGGAAGACTCGCCAAGTTTAAGGGCATTTAAATGGTCATTACATAAACATATGGATGATAATGGAATAGTGTAGGTTAGATGGGCTTCAGTTTGGTTTCACAGGTCAGTGCAACATTGAGGACCGAAGGGCCTGTGCTGTGCTGTAGGGTTCTATGTTCTAAATGAAAAATTCTTGACAAAATCTGTCTTTTTCAGTATTACTCAAGTTCTGGCCTGCCAAATGACTATTTGAATATGGGATTACATCCTACGGAATTAGAGTCCAAAAACAGAAACATTGACACTAAGCTGTCCCTACCTTTTCGATAATAGTTTCTGTGCAGAAGAAAACCCAGTGGAAGTACTCACAATCTCCCCTTCTGGGCCCCCAAAGTCCAGGAAAAGCACTTTGACTCCATCATCGGACGACATGCGAAGTTTCTCAAAGGGCTGGCTGAGGAGAATCTTGCGTTTGCCCATGTCAGAGGTGTCCTGGTAGATGGTGAAGCCCTTTTCCAGGTGCACAGCGAGTTTACAATCCTGGCCGTTCCAGGTACACGCTGAAGAAGAAAGGGTGAGAAATCGAGAGCAGTGTCAATCCACTGCACAATGGTACAGACAGGCTGGTCAATCGGGCTGAAAAGTGGCAAATGAAAAGTATGACGAGATTTATTTCTGGGGGGGGGGGGAGACTAACTTGGCAGGGCGAGTATGTGTTGTGTGGTGGAGCCTGAGGAAGTACAAAGGATCTGACGGATCTTGGTGTGTATGCCCATCGATCATTGGAGGCAGTAGGACAGGTACCTAAGATAGTTAAGATGACAAATGGGCTACTTGGCTTTATTAGTTAAAGCACTGAGTACGACATCAGGGAGGTGATACTGGAGGTGTACAGACATTTGGTGAGGCCACATCTGGAGTACTTTGCACATTTCTGGCCACGACACTATCTGAAGGATGAGAGAGGGCTGGAGAGGGTGTAGACAGAGATTCACCAGGATGCTCCTGGGCTGGGGTGATTCAGTGATGAAGAGAGTCTAGGCAGGCTGGGGCTGTTTTCATCACACACTGGTAGGGTGCGGGGAGGTGAATCCATGAAAAGGTCAGCCATGACCTTATTGAGTGGCAGTGTGGGCTCAATGGGCCAGATGGCCAACTCCTGCCCCTATTTCTTACGTTCTTATTCAAGAAGACTAGCCTGAAGGGGGGGTCTGGCTGTAATGTATAACATTCTGAGGGGCATAGACAGGGCAGACAGGGAGAAATGCCTCCCTTTTGTAGAGGGGCAGTAACCATGGGGAACCGTTTAAGGCCAGGAGCGGGAGGCGTGGACGCTGTAAGAGGCAGGATACCTAGAGACACTGAAGAATTACTTAGATGAACACTTAAAACACCACAGCAACAAGACTACAGGTCAAGTGCTAGGAAATGAGACTAGAGTAGGAAGGAGACAATGGGAACTGCAGATGCTAGAGAATCCGAGATAACAAAGTGTGAAGCTGGATGAACACAGCAGGCCAAGCAGCATCTCAGGAGCACAAAAGCTGACGTTTCGGGCCTGGACCCTTCATCAGAAAAGGGGAAAGGGGAGAGGGTTCTGAAACAAATAGGGAGAGAGGGGGAGGCGGACCTGAAAATGGATAGAGGAGAAGATAGGAGAAGATAGGTGGAGAGGAGAGTATAGGTGGGGAGGTAAGGAGGGGTTAGGTCAGTCCGGGGAGGACGGACAGGTCAAGGGCGCGGGATGAGGTTAGTAGGTAGGAAATGGAGGTGCGGCTTCTTTGCGCTTTGCAGAACACCTCCGCTCAGTTTGCAATAAACAACTGCACCTCCCAGTCGCAAACTATTTCAACTTCCCATCCCATTCCTTAGACGACATGTCCATCATGGGCCTCCTGCAGTGCCACAATGATGCCACCCGAAGGTTGCAGGAACAGCGACTCATATTCCGCTTGGGAACCCTGCAGCCCAAAGGTATCAATGTGGACTTCACAAGCTTCAAAATCTCCCCTTCCCCCACCGCATCCCAAAACCAGCCCAGTTCTTCCCCTCTCCCCACTGCATCCCAAAGCCAGCCCAGCTCGTCCCAGCCTCCCTAACCTGTTCTTCCTCTCACCCATCCCTTCCTCCCACCCTAAGCCGCACCTCCATTTCCTACCTACTAACCTCATCCCGCCTCCTTGACCTGTCCGTCCTCCCCGGACTGACCTATCCCCTCCCTACCTCCCCACCTATACTCTCCTCTCCACCTATCTTCTCCTCTATCCATCTTCGGTCCGTCTCCCCCCTCTCCCTGTTTATTTCAGAATCCTCTCCCCATCCCCCTCTCTGATGAAGGGTCTAGGCCCGAAACGTCAGCTTTCATGGGATGCTGCTTGGCCTGCTGTGTTCATCTAGCTCCATTTTGTTATATAGAGTAGAAAGGAGATTGATCACCAGTGCAGGCAGAGATACAAAGGGTCTTGATTAATAAGGGAACCAAAGGTTAAGGGAAGAACGCAGGAGAACGAGGTTGAGAAACATATTAGCCATGATCCATCAGCAGAGCAGACTCGATAGGCTGAACGGCCTAATTCTGCTACTAAACCTTATGCTGATGGGCCAATGGCTATGACTTAATGTGATGTTATTCCTTAAGAGTTTGTTTTGGATGGAGAGAAATTGGAGACACCTTGGGGCAGGTTTGCTTCCCTCTCCATATCCTGCACTAATGTGAATCCGAGAACAACTCGAGAACTAGGCCAGCAATCCTGACCTTCCATTCAGCACAGTATCAGGGCACTGATCTGTCACAATCATATTGAATGGTGCAGCAGGCAGAATGGCCTCCTCCTGCTCCTAGCTTCTGGTTCTGTCTGACAGATGGAGGAGTGCAAACCAATTCCGTTTGATCACCAGTTCTCCAAAAGGCATGGAACACATAAAAATCAGCGTACAGATGGATTTGGCTGAACTTCTACACAAAATAGAGGACCTGAACCTACAGCTAGTGGTCACAAAGTATATTCAAAGCCGTGATAGACAGATTTTTAATCAGGAAGGGAATTGAGGTTTATGGGGGAAAGGCAGGAATGTGGAGTTGAGGATGCTCAGATCATCACGATCTAATTGAACAGCAGAACAGATCTGTTGGGCAGAATGGGCTGTTTCTGGTCCTATGTTTTATGGTCATATAAGATGTTGCTCCCTGGCTGGGGTATCTATAACATGCTCCCTCTCAGAGGAGAGGCCACTCACCTGTGATGACCTCCTGGATTAGCTCAGCCGCACTGTGACAGCCATTGACCAGAAGGCATGTCCACACTGACAGGTCCAGCTGGATCTCTGCACAGAACAGGTGGGTCTCCACGCCGTGTGGAGTACCAGCCCTCAGGACAAAGGACAGCTCTGAGGAGTCAGCCAACTGGGAGCCCTTGGCAGGACCTGAGTGAACCAATCTGAAAGACAGAACGTGGACCACTTAGACCCTATCTGTCTATCTGGCAACAAACTGACCTCCAACTCAATCCTAAACTGATCCCACATGCAGTGTGCATCAACTTTCCTGGATCAAATGAAAGCAAAACACGCGCAGTGAAGGGAAAACTCGTTCCAGAACTTGATTGGATCATGTTTGATAATATCGAGTTGGGTGATATTGGCCAGAGGGAAACATAAAATTCAGTGATAAGCACAGAATTCAGAGGGAGAAGACTCCCTGGAACAGACCATTAGAATTCCAGTTTCCAGGAAACTTTGGTGTTGACTTAGACCATTCCTGTCACCATCAAAAGATTAACAGACTGGATGTGATTTTGCTCGCTGAGCTGGAAGGTTCGTTTTCAGACGTTTTGTCACCATTCTAGGTAACATCATCAGTGAGCCTCCGACGAAGCGCTGGTGTTATTTCCTGCTTTCTCTTTATCTGGTTAGGTTTCCTTGGGTTGGTGATGTCATTTCCTGTTCTTTTTCTCAGGGGATGGTAGATTGGCTCCAAATCAATGTGTTTGTTGATGGAGTTCTGGTTGGAATGCCATGCTTCTAGGAATTCTCGTGCGTGTCTCTGTTTGGCTTGTCCTAGGATGGGTGTGTTGTCCCAATCAAAGTGGTGTCCTTCCTTATCCGTATGTAAGGATACGAGTGATAGTGGGTCATGTCGTTTTGTGGCTAGTTGATGTTCATTCTACCATCCCCTGAGAAAAAGAACAGGAAATGACATCACCAACGCAGGAAATGACATCACCAACCCAAGGAAACCTAACCAGATAACTAGAAAGTGGGACATAACACCAGCGCTTCGTCGGAGGCTCACTGATGATGTTACCTAGAATGGTGACGAAACGTCTGAAAACGAACCTTCCAGCTCAGCAAGCAAACTCACACCCAGAACCTTAACCTGAGCTACAAATCTTCTCAAAACTCGCTAGATTAACAGACTCTTCCCCTGCCTCAGCCAATCGGCTGCTGCCGTCATCTACGGCTTTATCACCTTCACGCTTGACCACTCCATTGCAGACCCATTATCCACCTCTCCGCAATCCTGAGTTCAGTCAAAACCGTGCCACCTGTCTCTCAAATCTTGCCAAGTCCCCTTTGCCCATCACGCCCCGACACCCGTCACACCCCTTCACCCATCATGCCCCCTATGCCTGTCACACCCCCGATGCCCCCTACACCCGTCCCGCCCCCTACACCCGTCCCGCCCCCTACATCCCCTACACCCGTCATGTCCCCTACACCCATCATAGCCCTGACGCCCCTACACCCATCACGCCCCCAACACGCCCCCTACACCCGTCTCGCCCCCTACACCCGTCTCGCCCCCTACACCCCTACACCCGTCACGCCCACCACGACCCCTACGCCCGCCATGCCCGCCACGCCCCCTACACCCGCCACGCCCTAGGCAGCTGCTCTCACGATTGAGAGAAGATTCTTCTTCTTGGTGCCATTGCTTTTGCAATGAGAGAGTCCTTTTGTTCTCAATCCTTCCAACAATGGGAACAGCTTTACCCATTTCCCCACTTATTACTCAACAGGGTCTCAGTTTGTGTACGAAAACTGATTCCACAGCTCTGCTGCTGTTCCTCAGTTGGATATCTTCACCAAGCTTCAAAAAAACCTCTGGATAAAGACTCTGATATGAAGCGTGCACTGTTTCACCAAGGTCCTTTCAGCAAGAACATGACAAATGATGGGAAACTCCACAGGAAATAATGTGGAATCAGCTGAGAAACCATCATTGGGAGACCCATCACCTCTCTATTTGGATCAGAGCAGAAATGTTACTGGTCCACTGTCACTATGGAGAGATTACTAAACCAGTTAGAGTGCAGGGTTCACTGGCCCGGTGACACCGTGCAGACGGGTTCACTGGCCCGGTGACACCGTGCAGACGGGTTCACTGGCCCGGTGACACCGTGCAGACGGGTTCACTGGCCCGGTGACACCGTGCAGACGGGTTCACTGGCCCGGTGACACCGTGCAGACGGGTTCACTGGCCCGGTGACACCGTGCAGACGGGTTCACTGGCCCGGTGACACCGTGCAGACGGGTTCACTGGCCCGGTGACACCGTGCAGACGGGTTCACTGGCCCGGTGACACCGTGCAGACGGGTTCACTGGCCCGGTGACACCGTGCAGACGGGTTCACTGGCCCGGTGACACCGTGCAGACGGGTTCACTGGCCCGGTGACACCGTGCAGACGGGTTCACTGGCCCGGTGACACCGTGCAGACGGGTTCACTGGCCCGGTGACACCGTGCAGACGGGTTCACTGGCCCGGTGACACCGTGCAGACGGGTTCACTGGCCCGGTGACACCGTGCAGACGGGTTCACTGGCCCGGTGACACCGTGCAGACGGGTTCACTGGCCCGGTGACACCGTGCAGACGGGTTCACTGGCCCGGTGACACCGTGCAGACGGGTTCACTGGCCCGGTGACACCGTGCAGACGGGTTCACTGGCCCGGTGACACCGTGCAGACGGGTTCACTGGCCCGGTGACACCGTGCAGACGGGTTCACTGGCCCGGTGACACCGTGCAGACGGGTTCACTGGCCCGGTGACACCGTGCAGACGGGTTCACTGGCCCGGTGACACCGTGCAGACGGGTTCACTGGCCCGGTGACACCGTGGAGACGGGTTCACTAGCCCGGTGTTACCGGACAACAGCAAGTACAAGGAGTGAGATGAAATCCCATGGAACTGTTGGGAATTTTAACTCGATTCTAAAACTATAGAAGTGAATTCTGGCCTCTGTAAAAGTGACCGTGAAATTGTCAGTTTGTAGTAAAGCCCCATCTGGTTCACTAATGTCCTTTAGGGAAGGAAACTGCCACCCTTATCTGGTCTGGCCTACATGTGACTCCAGTCCCACAGCAATGTGGTTTACTCGTAACTCCCTTGTGAAGGGTCTAACAAGCCACTCCACTGCACCAATCACAGGGCTTGCCAACTACTCAAGGGATGAGAAATAAAACTACATCTGACTTTTACCAAAACTGCCTCGTGGCTGGAATCACATTCAGTCTGCAGTTACAAATAGGAGACTGCAGGAGGCAGTGCAGTTGCTGACCTGGTCGCAATGAGGGGGTGCCTGGAGCTGGGGCTGTTCAGACTCTCTCTGGTTTGCGGTAAACTGTTGTACAGCAGCAAGTCCTTCTCAGTGAGAATGGCGAGGACTGGCTTTTCCACATCACCCGGTATCTGCAGGAAACCAGACACAAGACAGCTCAGGGGAATGTGTCAGAGATCATGGAAACTGCAGATGCTGGAGAATCCGAGATAACAAAGCGTGAAGCTGGATGAACACAGCAGGCCAAGCAGCATCTCAGGAGCACAAAAGCTGACGTTTCGGGCCTAGACCCTTCATCAGAGAGGGGGATGGGGAGAGGGTTCTGGAATAAATAGGGAGAGAGGGGGAGGCGGACCGAAGATGGATAGAGGGGAAGATAGGTGGAGAGGAGAGTATGGGTGGGGAGGTAGGGAGGGGATAGGTCAGTCCAGGGAAGACGGACAGGTCAAGGAGGTGGGATGAGGTTAGTAGGTAGGAAATGGAGGTGCGGCTTGAGGTGGGAGGAGGGGATGGGTGAGAGGAAGAACAGGTTAGGGAGGTGGGGATGAGCTGGGCTGGTTTTGAGATGCAGTGGGTGGAGGGCAGATTTTAGGACAGAATGGGGGCTGGGAGAGGGGAAACTGACCAGGGGTTGGGGGGACAGGAGCAGCACGAGAAACTGGGGGAATGGGTAAGTGCAGGAGAGACCAGCAATGGGTGGGAGGGGGTGGGGTGTGCGGCAGGAGAGGCGGTGGATGCCAGGGCAGGAGAGACTGGGATCAGGAGACACTAGAGGGTGGGGCAGGAGGGACCAGGATAGGAGAGATGGGTAAGTGCGCTGAGAGCATGGGAGGGTTGGGGGGGGGGTGGGGTTTGCACAGACAGTGTGGGGGGAGGGTGTGCACAGACAGCTTGGGGTTGTGTGCACAGAAAGTGTGGGGGAGCTATGCACAGACAGCGTTGGGGGGGGGGGGGGGAGGTGTGCACAGGCAGCGTTGGTGGGGGGGAGCTTGTGCACAGGCAGCGTTCAGGGGGGAGTGTGTGCACAGGCAGCGTGGGGGGGGAGGGGTGTGCACAGGCAGCATGGGGGGGGAGGGTGTGCACAGGCAGCGTTGGGGGGGGGGAGGGGTGTGCACAGGCAGCATTGGAGGGGAGGGTGTGCACAGGCAGCGTTGGAGGGGGGTGTGCACAGACAGCGGGGGAGGGTGTGCACAGACAGCGTGGGGGGGGAGGGTGCGCACAGACAGCGGGGGGGGAGGGTGCGCACAGACAGCGGGGGGGGGAGGGTGCGCACAGACAGCGGCGGGGGGGAGGGTGCGCACAGACAGCGGCGGGGGGGAGGGTGCGCACAGACAGCGGCGGGGGGAGGGTGCGCACAGACAGCGGGGGGGGGAGGGTGCGCACAGACAGCGGGGGGGGGGGAGGGTGCGCACAGACAGCGGGGGGGGGGGGGGGGGAAAGAGGGGGGAGGGTGCAAGACCACATTGAGGAGATGGTTGTTCAGACAGCATTCCCCCCACCCCACCCACCCCGGGAGCCGGATGCCCCTGGGCAGCCTCCCCAGGGGAGACAGGAGGGTCCAGCACAGAAACCTGGATCAACAAGCAGCAGGGCCCCCACATCCGTCAGGGTGAGAGAGAGAGAGAGAGAGAGAGAGAGAGAGAGAGATAATGGGAACTGCAGATGCTGGAGAACCTGAGATAACTAGAGAGGGACACAGCACAACAGAGAGAGAGAGAGACAGCAAGCAGGGAGACAGAGAGAGGGGGTGAAAGAGCGAGAGAGAGAGGGAGAGAGAATGAGAGTGGGGGTGGGTGGAGGGGAGAGAGAGAAAATGAGAGAGAGAGAGAGAGAGAGAGAGAGAGAGAGAAAGAGACAGGCAGACAGAGAGTACAAAAGGAAGAAAGGCAGGAGAGAGAGAGAGAGAGGGGGAGGGAGGGGGCGCTAGGGAATAATGTTATTGGATTGTAATTCAGACATTAATGTTCTGAGGGATGTGTGTTCAAACAGCACGAGGCAGATTGTGAGGTTTAAATTGAGTGAGTTGATAAATGTGGAATTGAAAGCTACCAATTAGTATCACTGACCTTGAAATGATCAGCATTTGTTGTAAAAGCCTACCTGGTCTTAGGGTCTTCCCAACTCTGACCTACACGTAACTCCAGGCCCACACGTGACTCTCAAAGACAACTGGGGATGGCCGACAATTACTGATCGCACCAGCGACAGATCAATAACAATAATCTAAAAATTAACCAGTTGACAAACCTCCTTTAAATGATGTGTGACCACGGGGTAAACTGTCGCCTCTTCACGCAGAAAAAGCCAGATCATTGCCCATCTCTAACTGTCCTTGAACTAAGTATTGGAGAGAGTCACACGTAGGCCAAACTGGGCTAGTAGAGCTGATTTCTTGCCCAAAGGCCATCTGAATTTGTTAACAATCAATGACATCACTGCTGACTAGCTTTATATTTCAGATTTAACTGTTGAATTTAAATACTAACCACCAATCATTAGGGTGGGATCGGAATGAGTATTTTGACAGCATTAGCCTGAGTCCTATGGGTTACCCAGCAGTGACAATACCATCTCAACCTAAACATGAGCAATCTCTAGGATCTTTAACACAGCAAGATGTCAGCAACATCTGACTTTGAAACAGTTTGTAAATTTGCACAGGCTGTGTTTTCGTACGGCTCATGGACTGAGCAAAACATCATCCAGCTGCGTGCAAAGGGTGTTGTCCCTGGGAAACAGAAGATGGTATTAGTCCAAAAGAAAACTAAATGTTGGTCAGACAAACCGCTTCAGTCATCTGTCCTGATATCACTTGTATCTTCATGTTAAGTTTAGTTTGTGAATAATGCTGTGGAGTGTTCGATGACATTAAAGGTGTTATCTACAGAACTTATGAGATATTATAGGATCACATCAGGAATGTCGGACAGTTTGGGCTTGTATCTGCTGGAGCACAGGAGAGAAACAGGTAGCTTGAATAAAACATCCTGGGGGGACCTGACAAGGTCAGGGTGAAAAGGAATAGTTCTTCTTCTGGGAAAATCTGGAACTGGGGCGAGAGTTTAAGAGTAAGGCAGAGGTAAGGAGGTGGTGAGTCTTGGAACGCTCTTTCTCAAAAGGTGGAGGTTGGGAGCAAGTGGAGGGGGAGGTGAGGGGTAATGGGAGAAGGCAGGGAGGTAGAGTAATTACACCAGCATGAATGGAACCAGAGGGCCGAATGGTCTGCTCCTGATTTGTCAGGAAATTGATAGTGACTACCACTACAGTTTTGAAGGGAACTGCAGACGCTGGAGAATCCAAGGTAACAAAATGTGAGGCTGGATGAACACAGCAGGCCGAGCAGCATCTCAGGAGCACAAAAGCTGACGTTTCGGGCCTAGACCCTTCATCAGAGAGGGGGATGGGGTGAGGGAACTGGAATAAATAGGGAGAGAGGGGGAGGAGGACCGAAGATGGAGAGAAAAGAAGATAGGTGGAGAGAGTATAGGTGGGGAGGTAGGGAGGGGATAGGTCAGTCCAGGGAAGACGGACAGGTCAAGGAGGTGGGATGAGGTAGTACGTAGGAAATGGAGGTGCAGCTTGAGGTGGGAGGAAGGGATGGGTGAGAGGAAGAACAGGTTAGGGAAGCGGAGACAGGCTGGGCTGGTTTTGGGATGCAGTGGGGGGAGGGACGAGCTGGGCTGGTTTTGAGATGCGGTGGGGGAAGGGGAGATTTTGAAGCTGGTGAAGTCCACATTGATACCATTGGGCTGCAGGGTTCCCAAGCGGAATATGAGTTGCTGTTCCTGCAACCTTCGGGTGGCATCATTGTGGCACTGCAGGAGGCCCATGATGGACATGTCATCTAAAGAATGGGAGGGGGAGTGGAAATGGTTTGCGACTGGGAGGTGCAGTTGTTTATTGCGAATTGAGCGGAGGTGTTCTGCAAAGCGGTCCCCAAGCCAGTTGAACATCTGCTTGATATGGAAGGTCATCTTGAGGCCTGGGATAGGGGTGAGGGAGGTGGTGTGGGGGCAAGCGTAGCACTTCCTGCAGTTGCAGGGTAAGGTGCCGGGTGTGGTGGGGTTGGAGGGGAGTGTGGAGCGAACAAGGGCGTCACAGAGAGAGTGGTCTCTCCGGAAGGCAGACAAGGGTGGGGATGGAAAAATGGCTTGGTGGTGGGGTTGGATTGTAGATGGCGGAAGTGTCGGAGGATGATACGTTGTATCCGGAGGTTGGCATCCCGCCTCCTTGACCTGTCCGTCTTCCCTGGACTGACCTATCCCCTCCCTACCTCCCCACCTATACTGTCCTCTCCACCTATCTTCTTTTCTCTCCATCTTCGGTCCGCCTCCCCCTCTCTCCCTATTTATTCCAGTTCCCTCACCCCATCCCTCTCTCTGATGAAGGGTCTAGGCCCGAAACGTCAGCTTTTGTGCTCCTGAGATGCTGCTGGGCCTGCTGTGTTCATCCAGCTCCACACTTTACCGCTACAGTGTGTCGGTTATTATTCCACACTCTGATCAGCATGGTGCAAGATAACGGGAATTTACCTGCTCTGTTAGCCAGCCCACGTGTTTAATTTCTTTACTGCCAGCTATGCCCGAGTTACCAGCCAAGGCTCTAATCTCAGCTTTCACCATGGGCAGGAGGGCACTGGCATTACTGTGAAGGGCACTGAACCAGGACTGAGCAGTGGCACTGTCCTTCAGCCGCAGAGATACAGAGGACTTTCCATCAGCAGACGAGAGGTCAATGTACCTAAAGCAGGAGACACAGGGACACACTGAGACACAGAGAATCATTCACCCACAACCACCCAGAGACAGAATACAGCACAGGATACAGCAGCACCTCCTCAGGGCAGGCAGCATCACGGGAGAGAGCGGAGTTAACGTACCACCCACGCCTCCCGCGCCCCATAAATAATGACACACTGCCCCACCTCCCCAGGGACACCCCTGTAAATACTGACACAGACCCCCGGCCCCGACCCCAAGAGACCCTCCGTAAATACTGACACACTTTGCTGCCCTCCCCCCGCCCCAGGGGCCCTCCAGTAAATACTGACACACTTCTCCCCTCCCCGGCGACCACCCCAACCCGTAAATATTGACACACTCCCCCGCTGCCCCCGCCAAAGACCACCCTGTAAATACTGAAACACTAAGCCCCGCCACAACCCAACGGACCCCTCTGTAAAAACTGGCACACTCCCCATCCCCCTCAACACTTCACAAAGGAAGGACAGCCAGGTACTCAAAACAATGAGAACAGCCACTAGATATTACAAATCATTTCACTGCAATGGAAGTACTTTCCAAACAGATTTTCTGTTTAAAAATCTCACAGCTCAGCAATCCAATAACGACCCAGTTATCAGCGACAGTGATGCTGATTGAGGGATAGATATAGTCAAGACCGTGGGACAAGCACCTCCCTCTTGCTCATCATTAAGATATTTCATGGAAAACTTTACATTCAGCCCACAGAGTAGGCAGGGCAAGAATTTAACCTTTCATCGCAAGGACAACACTGCAGCATTCCCTCTGCATTGAACCCCCGACAGTGCAGCGCTCCCTCAGCACTGACCCTCTGATAGAGCAGACTCCCTCAGCACGGACCCTCCGACAGTGCGGCGCACCCTCAGCACTGACTAAACGACAGTGCGACGCTCCCTCAGCACTGACCATCCGATAGGGCCGTCTCCCCCAGCACTGACCCTCGGACAGCGCCGTCTCCCCCAGCACTGACCCGCCGACAGCGCCGTCTCCCCCAGCACTGACCCGCCGACAGCGCCGTCTCCCCCAGCACTGACCCGCCGACAGCGCCCACTCCCTCAGCACTGACCCGCCGACAGCGCCCACTCCCTCAGCACTGACCCGCCGACAGCGCCCACTCCCTCAGCACTGACCCTCCGACAGTACCCACTCCCTCAGCACTGACCAAGCGACACTGCGGTGCTCCCTCAGCACTGACCCTCCGACAGTCCGGCCCTCCCTCAGCACTGACCCTCCGACAGCGCCCGCTCCCTCAGCACTGACCATCCGACAGCGCCCGCTCCCTCAGCACTGACCCTCCGACAGCGCCCGCTCCCTCAGCACTGACCCTACGACAGCGCCCGCTCCCTCAGCACTGACCCTACGACAGCGCCCGCTCCCTCAGCACTGACCCTACGACAGCGCCCGCTCCCTCAGCACTGACCCTCCGACAGCGCCCGCTCCCTCAGCACTGACCCTCCGACAGTGCGGCCCTCCCTCAGCACTGACCCTCCGACAGTGCGGCTCTCCCTCAACACTGACCCTCCGACAGTGCGGCCCTCCCTCAGCACTGACCCTCCGACAGTGCGGCCCTCCCTCAGCACTGACCCTCCGACAGTGCGGCCCTCCCTCAGCACTGACCCTCCGACAGTGCGGCCCTCCCTCAGCACTGACCCTCCGACAGTGCGGCCCTCCCTCAGCACTGACCCTCCGACAGTGCGGCTCTCCCTCAGCACTGACCCTCCGACAGTGCGGCTCTCCCTCAGCACTGACCCTCCGACAGTGCGGCGCTCCCTCAGCACTGACCCTCCGACAGTGCCCGCTCCCTCAGCACTGACCCTCCGACAGTGCCCGCTCCCTCAGCACTGACCCTCCGACAGTGCCCGCTCCCTCAGCACTGACCCTCCGACAGTGCCCGCTCCCTCAGCACTGACCCTCCGACAGTGCCCGCTCCCTCAGCACTGACCCTCCGACAGTGTGGCGCTCCCTCAGCACTGACCCTCCGACAGTGCGGCCCTCCCTCAGCACTGACCCTCCGACAGTCCGGCCCTCCCTCAGCACTGACCCTCCGACAGTGCCCGCTCCCTCAGCACTGACCCTCCGACAGTGCCCGCTCCCTCAGCACTGACCCTCCGACAGTGCCCGCTCCCTCAGCACTGACCCTCCGACAGTGTGGCGCTCCCTCAGCACTGACCCTCCGACAGTGCGGCCCTCCCTCAGCACTGACCCTCCGACAGTCCGGCCCTCCCTCAGCATTGACCCTCCGACAGCGCCCGCTCCCTCAGCACTGACCCTCCGACAGCGCCCGCTCCCTCAGCACTGACCCTCCGACAGCGCCCGCTCCCTCAGCACTGACCCTCCGACAGTGCGGCCCTCCCTCAGCACTGACCCTCCGACAGTGCGGCCCTCCCTCAGCACTGACCCTCCGACAGTGCGGCCCTCCCTCAGCACTGACCCTCCGACAGTGCGGCCCTCCCTCAGCACTGCTCTCCCTCAACACTGACCCTCCGATAGTGCGGCCCTCCCTCAGCACTGACCCTCCGACAGTGCCCGCTCCCTCAGCACTGACCCTCCGACAGTGCCCGCTCCCTCAGCACTGACCCTCCGACAGTGCGGCGCTCCCTCAGCACTGACCCTCCGACAGTGCCCGCTTCCTCAGCACTGACCCTCCGACAGTGCCCGCTCCCTCAGCACTGACCCTCTGACAGTGCCTGCTCCCTCAGCACTGACACTCTGACAGTGTGGCGCTCCCTCAGCACTGACCCTCCGACAGTGCGGCGTTCCCTCAGCACTGATGTGAGGTGCCTGCCTGTGTGTGAATTTTGAGTGGCACTGACACAGTGTGAACATGCTCCATGAACTGAGCCCAGGAAACTCTGGTCTAAGATGTTGTCTGTTACAGTGAATTAACGGTGCTGCTGGTGACGATTGCCCAGCCTTACCTCTTCTCCTGGTCGGGAGCTTGGATTTTTCTTCGGAGGTAACACATTTTCAAGGGGATGGTTTTCTCCTGCTCCAGGTCCCCATGTGGGGGTGGGTGGAGGCCAGCTGGAGAGTTAGCCCCACTACCAGGGGTTGATGAGGAATCCCAACTCTGGACAGAGCCCGCAGAGGTGTTCTTGAAATAGGAGGACACTTCCTTCAGGTACTTCACTGAAGGTCAATAAAACAGAAGCTTAAAGTCATTGCATTTGCAAAACAATCCTTAACAAAAGCAGTGGCAGGTTACAAACTATTGATCAATTTGAACACAGGTTTTATCTTGAATGTCTGGGAGAGATGCTTGTGTTTTCAGGGCATTAAGACACGATCTGGGAATAAGTGTAAATTAAAGCAAAATACTGCAGACACTGGAATTGTGAAATAAAAACAAACAGACAGTGCTAGATTAACTCAGTGACGCATGTGTTTAGACAGAAGCGGAATTAATGTTTCCATTCTGGTGTAACACTCAAGAAGATTCATAGCAGACTTGCAAAGTTTATTCTGTTTGCTTCTCCCACATTTTCTGTCTGTATTCAGAATAAGTGTGATCAGTTCTGGGTCCCACAGCCCAGGACTAAGCCTCATAGAAGGAACAGCCCAACATTCGGTGGAACGACCCCAGGTCTGCCAGCTGGAATCCGGAGATCAATGTCGGTCATAGTAGGTTTTTATTTCCCACAATAAGTATGTGCTGGTTACCTCCAAAGAATGGGCCTCCTCTGTCTCATTCAGCTTCCCCCACATCCTGCATGTTCGGAACTCCAAATGGGCTGCAATGGGAAGCAGGAGCCTAGAGATGTGTGAAATAGCCAGGCTTGGGCTGATGATTGGCGAGTAACACTCACATCGCACAAATGCCATGAGACGACCAAATCCAACCAGGGACAAACTAACCAATGCTCCTTGCAAGCTAATGGCATTACCATCATTGAATCCCCCACTATCAGTGTGCTGGGGGTTTACCATTCAGCAACCCAACTGAACTAGCTGTATAAATACGGTGGCTGCAAGAGCAGATCAGAGGCTGGGAATACTGCGGTGAGTAACTCACCTCCTGACTCCCCAAAGCCTGTTCACCATCTACAAGGCGCAAGTCAGGAGTGTGATGGAATACTCCCCACTTGCCTGGATGGGGGCAGCTCCATCAACACTCAAGAAAACTGACACTATCCAGAACAAAGCAGCCGCTTGATTGGCACCACATCCACAAACATCCCACTCCCTCCACCACTGACGCTCAGTAGCAGCAGTGTGTACTATCTACAAGATGCACTGCAGAAATTCACCAAAGATCCTCAGACAGCACCTTCCAAACCCACAACCACTTCCATCTAGAAGGACAAGGGCAGCAGATATATAGGAACACCATCATCTCCAAGCCACTTACTATCCTGACTTGGAAATATACCACCGTTCTTTCACTGTCACTGGGTCAAAATCGTGGAATTCCCTCCTTAAGGGCAGCAAATGGACTGCAGGGGTTCAAGAAGGCAGCTCACCCCCAACTTCTCAAGGGGCAACTAGGGATGGGCCCAGCTAGCAACACCCACATCCCATGAGTGAATTTTTTTGAAAACATCTCAGAAAACCACAGACTTTCATTCATTACTGGAGCCCAGAGCAGCAACAGTACTGTTTTGAGATGGCAAGAACTGGATTCTGAGATAACACAGTGTGGAGCTGGAGGGGCACAGCAGGCCAGGCAGCATCAGAGCTGGCGTTTCGGGTCAGGACCCTTCTTCAGAAATGGGGAGGAGAGAGGGAGCTGGGAAATAAATAGAGGAAGGAGGGGAGAGGCTAGGGAAGGTAGGTGGGATGGTGATAAGTGATCGCAGGTAGGGAGTGGTGGGGAGTGGTCAGTGAGGTGGGAGGGAAGGATAGGTGGGAGAGCAGATGGACAGGTTGTGTCAGGTCAAGGAAGGCGGGGGATGAAGGATGAGTCCGGGGGGTTGGGGAGATTTTGAAATTGGTTAGAAACCAACATCTGCAGTCTAAACTGGAAGGAGGTTTTAATCTCTTTCTCCACGCTCCCCATTTACTGCGCTGATCTTTCTGTCCTGACTCAGATTCCCTGTTTTTTTGAAAAAGTAGATTCCAGCGATTGTGGCTGGGATTGCGGGAATTCGAGAATAACTAAACAAACTTCCCTCCCACTCTATTCCCAAAAAAAAAACGTTGATAGGATCCAAAAATAAAATCCTGATTTCCAACTCTGGTAAAATTACAGGGCAATACGACAGAAGGGTTTAGCGATGAAAGACCGAGACAGGGTCACAGGTCGAAAATGATCTGTCACAAACAGAGGATTAACTGTCACAGATTTAGAACAGATGGCAAGAACAATGTGCTCACTGAGTACACAGGATACAGGATCCACTTGCAGGATCACTGGCTACAGGAGAAATCTAATTCCAATGCAGGAGACCGGGGAGGCGGGGGGAGGGCCCTGGACAAATGAAAAGCCTTTGAGGGGATAAGTGTGATTGGTTGTACTTTCTCGAGGGATGGGTAATGCCAAATTGGGCCAAATGGCCTGCTGCAGCTTCTGTGTGTAAGGATAAATACAGGCCGAGAGCTGTGATGCTTTCCACAGTCAAACAGTCCGTTGCTGCTTCACTCTGTGAATCATAGAGGGCAGCCATGGAATGTAAACTGAGCCCCTGCTGCTTGTGGAGTAGAAAAACCCAGAGGACAATATTTAAAACATAAAGCAAGGAAGGAGAGGGTCGGATCATGTTCTCACTGCTGTGGATTAAATGAGGAATTTGACTTTGAGGATAACTATTTGGAATAAAAACCCTTGTTGCTTTGCATAATGTACAATGAAGTCAGGGAGCAACAGAAACAGAGTCAGGCTGCAATCAGCCAGACAACCAACTCCTGCATTGGCCTTCAGTGGGGAGAAGGAGAGCAAGAATGAGAGAATGGGGAGTGAGAAAGAGAGGAGGTGGGAGATAGTACAGAGAGAGAGGGGGAGGAGGAGACACAGAGAAGGAGACAGAGACAAACAGACAGAATGAGACAGACAGACAGCAAGAGTGTCCAGTCAGATAGGGAGAGAGGGGGGACCGGAAACAGGACATTCAGAATTCAACCAGGAGCCAGAGCTCAACAATTGCTGCAGGGAGAAGTTTTAATAGAGTTAAAATCAGTCCTGCTGTTTGAAAGCACCATTCCATTTAATTTATCCTCAAATGCAGGGGCTTTACGTTAAATAAATCACATCAAATTCAGGGATTTATTTTATAAACGTAAATGGTAACATTACAAGTTGTCAGTACATTCAGTATTTGGGGATTCTAATATGACTGCAGTATTATTTTCCCACATGTGGGAATCCCTCTGATTCCTGATGTTACTACTACCTTCGATATTTGCTCCCTCACCACAATGTACACAGTAACAGTGTGTGCGCCATCCAGAAGATACGCTTTAGAAATTCACTAAGATTCTTTCGACCTTCCAAACCCACGACCAGTATCTGCAAGTTTTCCTCAAAGTCCCACACCATCCTGACTTGGAATCACACCATTCGGATGTTCATGAACCAGGTGAGCTTTTCTTGACAATCATCATTAGGCTCTTAATTTTATTTTGAATTCAAATTCCACCATCCAGACCCACAGCAATGTGGTTGACTCTTAACTGCCCTCTGGGCAATTAGGGATGGGCAATGAATGCTGCCCAGTCAACGACGCGCTCATCCCTTGAATAAGTCAGTGTGCCTGTGGGAATGAGGTCAGGAGAAGGGAATTATTACAGATAGGGTTACAGAATTTGGGGTCAGTAAGTTCACTGAACCCTCTATTACTTGGGAACACAAGGAGTTGGTCTGAAACATCAGGGCACTGGGTGTCACATGTGGCTGGTCAGAAGCTTTCCGCTTCCCTGAGAAAAATCTCAAGCCCACGCTGGAAGGAACACAGCTCCACATTTGGAAATTTACTTAACTTGTGAATTAATTCCATTTTATTTTTAAGTTGCATTGTGTGTAGCAGAAATCACAGTGAAACTGCAGCGTCTGGGGCGACAAATATCACTTTATGTAGCTGAAACTCTCAGCAACAAAACTAAAAGTTTCCTTGCTTACTTCCCATTAAGAACTATGCACTGCGATGGCTTGCAGGGAATCTCAATGTGACATTGCTGAAGGTTAGGAATGCTGAATGCAAACGTGAATGTTAATAGTAACCGCTGCTTCTATATCAAAGGTTATGAGTAATGGCAGCTCAGATAAAGTAATGGCTGAGTGAGTGCATGAATCTGCAACTGAACAGTGCCCTCAGTACAGTTCACATCCCTGCCACACTAATAGCTGAACATTGTTACAATTACTAAGCATTGCCTTTTTGATGCTCTGTCAAAGAGAGGTACTGTATGGAAGTAGACCCCTCAGTCCAACTCATCCATTCCAACCAAATATTCTAAATTAATCCAGTCCCATTTGCCAGCATTTGGCCCATATTTGTCTAAACCCTTCCTACTCATGTACACATCCAGATGCCTTTTAAATGTTGTCATTGTACCAGCCCCCACCACTTCCTCTGGCAGCTCATTTCATACACACACCACCCTCTGCATGAAAAAGTTGCCCCTGAGGTGCTTTTTAAATCATTCCGCGCACCCCCCCCCCACCTTAAACCTATGCCGCTCTAGTTTTGGACTCCCCCTACCCTGGGGCAAGACCTTGTCTGTTTACTCTGTCCATGCCCCTCATGATTTTATAAACTCCTTTAAGGTCACCCCTCAGTCTTCAATACTCCAGGGAAAATGGCACCTGCCTTTTCAGTCTCTCCCTCCAACCCCAGCAACATCTTATAAATATTTTCTGAACCCTTTCAAGTTTCACAACATCTTTCCTGTAGCAGGGAGACCAGAACTGAACGCAGTATTCCAAAAGTGGCCGAACCAATGTCCTGCACAGCTGCAACATGACCTCCTCCTTCTGTACTCAATGCACTGACCAATAAAGGCAAACATACCTTCTTCACTGTCCTATCTGTCTGAAACTCCACTTTCAAGGAACTCTGGACCTAACTATGAACCTGCACCTTGAGGTCTCTTTATTCAGCAACACTCCCCAGGACCTCGCCATTAAGTGTATAAGTCCTGCCCTGATTTGCCTTTCCAAAATGCAGCACCTCACATTTATTTAAATTAAACTCCATCTGCCACTCCTCGGCCCATTGGCCCATCTGATCAAGATCCTGTTGTGCTTTGAGGTAAACTTGCTCGCTGTCCACTACACCTCCAATTTTAGTCCAACTGCAAACATACTAACCATACCTCCCATGTGCACATCCAAATCATTTCTATAAATAATGAAAAGCAGTGGACCTAGCACTGATCCTTGTGGCACACCGCTGGTCACAGGCCTCCAGTCTGAAAAGCAACCCTCCACTGCCCTCTGTCTTCTACCTTTGAGCCAGTTCTGTATTCACATGGCTAGTTCTCCCTGTGCTCTGTGTGATCTAGCCTTGCTAACCCGTCCACCCTGTGATGACAAAACTGAAAAAAACAAACCTTTCCATTAAGGTTGTATTACACCGAGGCAGCCTGAGGCCAGTCCACATTCAACAACCTGTTCTGAAAACTCTGCTGCCATTAGGCAGATGTGACAAATTTCACAAGGGTTGAGACAATCCACAAAATGGTAAAGCAGCACCTTTGAAAAGCGATAACAAAGTGTGGAGTTGGATGAACACAGCAGGCCAAGCAGCATCTTAGGATCTTTTGTGCCTGCTGTGTTCATCCAATTTCACACCTTGTTATCTCAGATTCTCCAGCATCTGCAGTTCCCATTATCTCTGAAACCCTTTAAAAACACTCCATTTACCCTTTGTCTTGCTTCACTAAGTTAGCAAACACCAAGAACACTGCAGAAACTCAGCAGATCTGGGAGCATCTGTGGAGACAGAAACCCAGTTAATGTTTTGAGTCTGACATGAATCTTTGTTAGAACCTTTCCCAAAGTTAACAGCTTCTTTAAAAGTGGAGCCCAGGACAGAATCATGGGAAGTTACAGCATAGAAAGGGGCCCTTCAGCCCATCAAGTCTGTGCTGGTCAAAAGCAATCAACTCACCATTCTAATCCCATTTCCCAGCACCTGGCCCATAGCCTTGTGGGCCTCAACATTGCGACTGTGCTTCTAAATACTTCTTTGATGTGATGAGGATTTCTGCGTCTCCCACCCTTACAGGCAGTGAGTCCCAGGTTCCTACCACCCTCTGGGTCTTCAGCTAAAATTAATCAGCTCTTTTCATCAGCTACTCTGTATATCAAGTTTCACTGAAATCTGAAGATTAACATTGGAGAAATATTGTTTGCAAACTGACTAACATAGCAAAAAACATTAGGGTGGGGGTAATAAATTTTTAATAACTGTTCTTTCTAAAAACAGATACATTACAATCATATTCTGGCTGTTGCTCAGCTACTTTACTCCCATATTGTTTTTGTTGACATCTGGGTCACATTAACTTTTAAGAGTTGAAAGTGGATTATGTCAGAAAATAGTTTGGGAAGTACTGATCAACAGTAATGATAATGGGAACTCCCAAAGTCCTCATTCAAACAGAAGAATAACAGTGTCAAGGACAGAGAGGAGGAAGAGTTTCTGAACTGCATTCCACTGAATTTTCAGTTTTGGAACATTCCTGACCCAGTGGGAAGGAGTCATTGATGGATCTGGTTCTGGGAAGGTGACAGATCAAATGGATCTGGTATAAGTAGCCAGCGCAGCTGCCTCAGTGCCACAGATCCAGGTTCGATTCCAGCCTCAGGCGAATCTGTAAAGTGTGCACATTCTGCCCTTTTCTATGTGGGGTCCCTCAGGGTGCTTCACTGTCCTCCCAAAATATGCAGGCTAGGGCGGATTGGCCATGGGAAATACAGGGATAGGGTAGAGGGGTGGGTCTGAGTGGGCTGCTCTTTCGATGGTTGGTGTGGGCTTGATGGGCCAAGTGGCCTGCTTCCATACTGTAGGGATTCTATGAACTGTAGCAGAAAGTTTAGACTGGCTAAGAGAAGGAGCAACTTAGAGCAAAAAAAAATCATTCATTCGAGGGGCCAAATTCTGAAAGAATGGATCTGAAGCAGGTAAATAGGAATTAGGATTGATGGGTAACAATGCATCTGCACATCTGGCTGGCTTTATAGAGGAGAACCTTCAGTTAAGGTCAAGGTACATTCCCACACAAGGGGATAAATGAATCCGAAGCTCCCTGGACAACAAAACAGACAATAAGTAGAAGCAAAAAGAGGGGGTGATAAGCATTAGATTAAAAATGAGAGTAATGGGATCTAGATCTTCTCCTTCTGTCATAACCAGGGAAGGTGTCCCCGTGGTGAAAAAGGACATTGTTGAGACGCTCGATGGATTAGGGGGAGGCAGTGGGATTGTGGTAAAATTCTGGAGACATGGATTTGAATCCCAGCATGGGAGATGGTGAAATGTGAATTAAAAATAAATAACTGGAATCTTTTATTTAAAAAAAAACTAGCCTAATGATGACTGTATAGCCACTGTCAATTGGGGCTCTAGGCCCGAAACGTCAGCTTTTGTGCTCCTGAGGTGCTGCTTGGCCTGTTGCATTCATCCAGCTCCACACTTTGTTATCTGCTATAAAAACCCATTTGGTTCACTGATGTCCTTTAGGGAAGGAAATCTACCATCCTTACCTGGTCTGGGCAATTAGGGATGAGCAATAAATGCTGGCTCGGCATCTGTTTCAATATTGATAAAACTACAGTATTACAAAGCCTGACTATACTTACAATCACTAAAATTGGATCAGATGTAACTGAAGAAGCTGAGGGCTGTGCGGGCGAATGTTGCGGAGGTACAGGCTATAAGCTTCCAATCCTCCATGGTGAGGACTCGAGAGCTGTGAATATCATACCACCTCAGAAATGTTACAGTACAAGAGGAGATGATTCAACTGCTTGCGCGCGCGTCACCTCTCCAAACGAGCATTCTTACTTAGTGCCAGTCTCCTGCCTTTATCCCCACATCCTTCCACAGTATTTCTATCCAATGCCCTCTTCAGTGCTTCATTTGAACCTGCCTCCACCAATTTCCAGGCAGTGCATTCCAGACCCCAACGTCTCACTGAGTGAAAATGTATTTTTCTCACAGCATTTTTGCACATCGCTTTCAAGCTATGCTTTCCTATTCCTGTTGTTTTTACAAGCAGGAACCTGTCTATTCTGTCCAGTCCATTCATGGTTTTGAAAACCTCAATCAATTCTCCCTCGCAGCCTTCAATTCTCTGGAGAGAACAGTCCCAGCTTCTTCAATCTATCCTGATCACTGGTGACTCTCATTCCTTGAACTATTCTAATAAATCACTTCTTCATGCCCTCAAACATATCCTTGTTCCAAAAAGGCTGTGTAGGGATAAATTTTAGTGGCTTCAGAACAATCAGATTAATGTCAGCAGTGGGGAAGCCTTAAGAAACATTAATCAAGAAGAAGAGCCATTTCAAAGAGTCTGGATAAATGAAGATAAGCTTACACACACTGTGAGGACAACAATGTTTACCAGACATGAACAAATTTTATGTTGAAAGGACAGAGGGGATCAGTGCGGTGGTGTACACAGTCTTCCAGCTGAAATGCCACTTGATAGACCCAGTAGCAACACAATGGGATAAAAGGGATACTGTCAGCGTGGATACAGAGTTGGCCAAGTGACAGGAACTGAGAGTGAGAGAGTGAGCTTCTGTCTGGAGATGTGCGTGTGTGTGAGAGAGTGAGCTACTGTCTGGAGACGTGCATGTGTGTGTGAGAGAGTGAGCTACTGTCTGGAGACGTGCATGTGTGTGTGTGAGAGAGTGAGCTTCTGTCTGGAGACGTGCGTGTGTGTGTGAGAGAGTGAGCTTCTGTCTGGAGATGTGCGTGTGTGCGTGAGAGAGTGAGCTTCTGTCTGGAGATGTGCGTGTGTGTGTGAGAGAGTGAGTTTCTGTCTGGAGACGTGCATGTGTGTGTGAGAGAGTGAGCTACTGTCTGGAGATGTGCGTGTGTGTGTGTGAGAGAGTGAGCTACTATCTGGAGATGTGCATGTGTGTGTGGGAGAGTGAGCTGCTGTCTGGAGACGTGCATGTGTGAGAGAGGGAGCGAGCATCTGTCTGGAGATGTGCGTGAGTGTGTAAGAGAGTGAGCTACTGTCTGGAGATGTGCATGTGTGTGTGAGAGAGTGAGCTGCTGTCTGGAGACGTGCATGTGTGAGAGAGGGAGCGAGCATCTGTCTGGAGATGTGCGTGAGTGTGTAAGAGAGTGAGCTACTGTCTGGAGATGTGCATGTGTGTGTGAGAGAGTGAGCTTCTGTCTGGAGATGTGCGTGTGTGTGTGTGTGTGGGGGTAGGTTTGGGGTTGTGGGAGTGTGTGTGTGTGCTTGGGGATGTGGGGATGTGTGTGTGTGTGTGTGTGTGTGGTATTTGGGTATGTGGGCGTGTAGGTTTTGGGGTGTGGGAGTGTGTCTGTGGGGGTGGTATTTGGGTATGTGGGAGCGTATGGGGAGTGTGTAGGTGAGCACTGGTGAAAGATTAGGTGGGGTGGGGGGGGGGGGGGGGGGGGAAAGGTTGATTAGAGGGTTTCCCCAGGGGCCTGGGACGGGACCCTCACTCTTTCTGACAAACTTTCACAATCCTGGCTTGGCTGAACTGGGCACAATTTCACAACTTGCAGCTGAGAAAACCGAGAAGCAATGTGAACTGGGTTGAGGATGTTGTGCAGGCAGAACATTTTAAATGAGACAAACACAGACAGAGACAATAAAAGGGATAATTCTCAAAGGGTGCACGAGCTGGGGGTGAGCGTGTACAAATTATTGAAGGTGTCTATCATCATATGCAATTGTTGAATCTATCAGAATGTTGAGTCATGAAAGACTCTATGGGAAATCAACTTCTACTTCTTAAACAACGCCTCATTGTACCTCTCTAAAACACCTTAGGGCACACTGTGTAATGAATAACCAGGGAACATAATGATCGGTGTTGTGCAATGGCAAGGACCCACGGATAGTTCGGAGATGAATGACCCAGTCAACAATCATTCCTTGCTGGTAAGGACTAGGGAAGGAGCCCTGGCCCAAGGAGAGCGGCAGACCAGGCAACGTAAAGTGCCAAGATTTTTGTTTCTTCTTTTCTTTTATTAAAGAATAGAACAAGCTAAATGGACATCTTCCAAGATTCTACAGACTCTGGAAGAGTTCCTACAGATTGGAGGGTGGTTACTGTAACCTCACTAAGAAGTGAGGCAGACAGAAAACTGGGAAATTATAGACCAGTCAGCCTGACGCTGATATTGGAGAACATCTAGAGTCCATTATAAAATATTTAAGAGCTGAGCCTTTGGAAAACAGCAGCAGGATCAGACTGAGTCAGCATGGATTAACAAATGGGAAACTGTGCTTGACAAATATACAGGAATTCTTCAAGGATGTAACTAAAGTTAATGAGGGAGAGCCAGTGGATGTGGGTTATTTGGATTTTCAGAAGGGATTACTGCATAAAGCACATGGGATCGGGATTAGTGTATTGAGATGGATAGACAACCGGTTGGAAGAGAATAAACAAAGTAAAACAAATGGATGTTTTTCTGAATGGCAGGCAGCGAAGTGGTGTGATCGGTGCTCAGACCCCAGTTATTCACAACATATTTAAAGAGTCAAACAGCACTGAATCAGACTCTTCAGCCCAACTTGTCCATTCCTATCCTAAACTGAATTAGCCCCATTTGCCGGCATTTGGCCCATATCCCTCTAAACCTTTCCATCCACACGCCTCTCCAGATGCCTTTTAAATGTTGTAATTGTACCAGCCTCCACCACTTCCTCTGGCAGCTCATTCCATACACGCACCACCCTCGTGTGAAAATGTTGCTCCTTGGTCCCATTTAAATCTTTCCCCTCTCACCTTAAACCTACACCTTAATAATTTAGATGAAGGAACTAAGTGTAATGTCTCCAAGTTTGCAGACAGCACAAAGCTGGGTGGGAGGGTGAGCTGTGAGGAGATGCTGTGGTGTGATTTGGACAGGCTGAGCGAGTGGGTAAATCCATGGCGGACACAGTACAATGTGGGTAAATGTGAGGGTATCCACTTTGGGAGCAAAGCCAGGAAGGAGGATTATTATCTGAATGGTGATAGATTGGGAAAGGGTGAGGAGCAATGAGACCTGGGCGTCCTTGTGCATCTGTCACTGAAGGGAAGCGTGTGGGTGCAGCGGGCGGTGAAGGAAAGTGTGTGGGTGCAGCGGGCGGTGAAGGGAAGTGTGTGGGTGCAGCAGGCGGTGAAGGGAAGTGTGTGGGTGCAGCAGGAGGTGAAGGGAAGTGTGTGGGTGCAGTGGGCAGTGAAGGGAAGTGTGTAGGTGCAGCAGGAGGTGAAGGGAAGTGTGTGGGTGCAGTAGGAGGTGAAGGGAAGCGTGTAGGTGCAGCAGGAGGTGAAGAAAGCAAATGGTTATGTTGGTCTTCATAGAAATCTGCTCATTGTCTCCGCTTCAGTGTAGTCAAATCCTTCCCACAGTGAGGTGACCAGAACTGCACACTGCACTCCAACTCAGACATTTCTTCCTGCAAAGACAAATGGTCCTGGTGAGACAACACCTAGAGTACTGTGTGCAGTTTGGTCTCCTTATGTGAGGAAGAATGTTTTGGTGATGGAGGGAGTACAATAAAGGTTTACCAGACTGATTCCTGGAATGGCAGGACTGATGTCTGAGGAGAGGTTCGATCAGTTAGGATTATATTCATTGGAGCACAGAAGAATGAGGGGGGAAATCTCAGAGAAACCTGTCAAGCAGAACTCGACAGGGTAGACACAGGATGGATGTTCCTGGTGACAGGGGAGTCCAGAACCAGGGATCATTATCTAAGGATAGGGGATAAGCCAGTTAGGACAGAGTTGAGGAGAAATGTCTTCACCCAGAGAGTGGGGAGCCTGTGGAATTCTCTGCCACAGAAAGCGGACCCGGCCAAAACACCGAATGTTTTCAAGAAGGAATTGAATGTAGTCCTTGGGCCTAAAAGAATCAACGGAAATGGGGGAAAAGCAGGAATAGGCTTTTGAGTCGGATGGTCAGCCATGCTCATATTGAATGGTGGAGAAGGCTCGAAGGGCCAAATGGCCTATTCCAGTTCCTAGATTCTCTGTTTCTAAGTTTCTGTGACACTGATTTGAAAACAGTAACCCAGAAAGTGCAGCATTTCCTCTGTTTTAGAGACCATCTGAACCCACTGGAAACTATGTTTAAGTAGCACCTTTCACTTCCTCAAAAAGACCCAATGTTTTAACCCAAGGAAGTGCCTTTGATGTATAGTTACTATTGTGTTGGTTTTATTTATTCCAGGGATATGGGCATCCCTGGCTGGGCCACCATTTATTTCCTGTCTCCAGTTGCTCCCAGGAAGAGGTAATGAGCTGTCTTCTTGAACAGCTGCAGCCCATTTCCTGTTGGTATACCATAATGCCGTTGGCAGGGAGTCCGAGGATTTAGACCTGGCGATAGTGAAGGAACAGCGATCTATTTCCAAGTCAGGATGGCGTGCATTGGAATGCAAGAAATAGCCAATTTGCACACAGCAAGCTCACAATTAATGAAGTTGGCTGAGGGAAAAATATTGTCCAAGATATTGGGATAAGCTCTGAGACCTCTCTGATGTCACATCGATAAGCAAGATCAAAGGAGCCAAGCTGCATCTCAAACCATGTTGATGGTAAAATGTTCAGGAACTACCTCCCGAGGATAAACTTTGCCACTTATAACTGTTAAGAGATAATGGGCCAAAGGCAGGTACATGGAGCTAGGCCACAGATCAGCTGTAATCTCATTGAATGGCGGAACAGGCTTGAGGGGCTGAATGGCCTACTCCCATTCCTGATGTCCTAAATTCTTTGAGGCCCATTTTACACCATGATAGGGGTACAATTCCACCAATGTCAAGCCAGACGTGCAACATTACATCAAATCTTGGATTAGATCAATCATCTAAACACAAATAGAAGTCTGGACAACCCATCCTCATTATTCAACACTTTCATTGCCAGTAACCTCTCGAATTTGCATCGTGTCCCAGTGCACCGCCCCCCCCCCGCCCCCAGGCCAATATCTCATAAACTGATGAGTGATGCCAAAACTCAATACTGTCCTGACCAATAGGACAACAGAGTACTAAGCTCAATTCTGTCCTCCTCCCATTCCCCAAAGACTGACCACTAGATTCAAAATAAGTCCAAAGCCCATCATCAGCTCCAGAACATACCCGCTGTCAGAGAAAGCAGGAAAGGACACAAGCTAGACAGCCTTACAGTCCAGTTGGATTTTAGGAGAATGAGAGGTGATCTCAGTGAAACATACTGGATTCTCAAGGGACTTGACAGGGCAAATGCTGAGAGGATGTTGCCCCTCACAGGAGAGTCTGGGACCAGAGGGCACAGCCTCAGAATAAAGAGGCACCAATTTAAGACTGAGATATGAAGGAATTTCCTCTCTCAGAGGGTTGAGAGTCACTGGAATTCCTTGCGACAGACAGCCAAGGGGACAGAGTCCTTGTGTAAATTTAACACGGAGATAGATAGATTGTTAATAGATAGATAGTAGGAGAATGAAGGGTTACAGGGGAAGTGTCAGATCAGCCATTATCTTGTTGAATGGTGCAACAGGCTTGAGGGGCTGAATGGCCTGCTCCAGTTCCTGTTTCTTATGTTCAGTTCTAAAATCCTGTAATTTTTGTACATCGCGTAAAGTCTGCACTGAACCTATCTGGTCATGAACTAAACACTAAGGCACAATGCGACAGGCTCACTGTGGACAGTAGGCCATCAACCTATGTTCATCCAATCAGAGGCTCTCGTATTAATCAGTAACAAGTTGTATTTACATTACAGCTTTTACAATGTTATAAGTTCCCCATGCACTTCCCAGGAGCAAAGGTAGACAGTGATTGAGATTGGAAAATAGGAAGTGAACCACACGGTCACACAGGTAGATTCTATAGAACATCTCAAAGGACACAGGGAACGAGGGAGTGCAAGAGGAGAGAGTGAGTGTGAGAGAGAGTGCGTGAGAAAGTTCTCAAAGAGGTTCAAGGAGGTGTGAGGCTAAGGCAGCTGAACGCACATCCACCAGAGGAGTAATGAAAATAGGGAGCACGCAGCAGGATCACAGGGACTGACAGTCACACTGGAGCTCCAGTTCCAGCTCTCCTGGCATTCAGAGATTAGGTTTGTCTTGTGTCTTTGGCACAAAGAGATCCCAGAGATATTAAGGTCTATAAGAGGTTAAAAATAGACAGTGATGAGGCCTTAACACAAAGGAAATTCTAAAGTTGAGGTGCTGATGGATTGGGAGATGACATAGATCAGCAAGCAGAACCACAGTCCTATGACTGTATCAGTGATAATGGGCACTGCAGATGCTGGAGAATCCAAGATAATAAAACTTGAGGCTGGATGAACACAGCAGGCCCAGCAGCATCTCAGGAGCACAAAAGCTGATGTTTCGGGCCTGGACCCTTCATCAGAGAGATCTGATGTGCTCCTGAGATACTGCTGGGCCTGCTGTGTTCATCCAGCCTCACACTTTATTACCACAGTCCTATGATGTTGACTGTGTGATTTATAGTATTGTTTACTTCAGGTTTGATCTTTTGCATGAATGATGTCTGGGTTTTTTGTGTGTCTGAAGAGACATTGATTAACAGAAATATTTCTGTAATCCTGATGATTTCTTGTCAAACATTGAGGGAGTAGTTTCAGAACTAATGGGATTTTATGTACATTACAACTGAGCAGTGTAAACAATTGCACAGATTTCCGTGAGAAGGTTCTGGATTTTCTTGGAATTTAAGGGAAACACACAAAACTTGAAATTAAATTTGTTCTGAGTGTTGGGACATTCTGCAGAAGATGGATGTGTGAGGCAGTGCTCATGAGAAAACAATTAAAACAGATTAACGTGGAGCAAAAACTTTCATGGTGGTGATGAGAATTGTTGGGTAAAACCCTAGAGAGATTACTTGAAGCTCAGGTGTATGAAAGTTTTTTTTTCCCTAAAACTATCAGATTTTCTAGATTGGGAATTGAAAGCAGAGTTAAATTACACCTACTGAGCTGTTAGAGAAGGATTCCACATTAGGTGCTTTCAGCTTTAGCACAGGGGGTGTTTCTGACATTTGAAAAGGAGCGTTCTGAATGTTAATGAAATTGAAACACACTGTAGCAGATACAAAATCACCAAACTTGTGTTATCTCTGACTCGTTTGGGTATACTCTATTTTGCATTCTTTACTTTGGTGAAACTTACTTTTGATGAAACTTACTTCTGATTTACTGTTAAAATTAAATCTGCAGCAGTGTGTGCTAATGTTTCAGTGACAGAGCACCTTGTTAAAATGAGAACAGAACAAACTATGCCCATCAAATCAGATTTCAGGGTGAGCTCTGACCACTCCATCAGCTGGGATGCCCACGGCCCTGTTATATTCCAAAGCCTGGCTAATCAACAAGTGCCCTCTTGCTGTAGAAACATGCTCAAAGTAAAATTCCTGTTTACGCTGTCACACCTTAAAAACACAGGCAGATACAACACCAGAGGTGGCCATTTGGTTCACAAATACTGTGCTGGCCCTTTTAGCTCCAGGCTCTAAAGAATCATGTAGAGTCTACAGTGACAGTAACTGCACTGGTGCGTGCCTTCATACACTCTCAAAACACCTGAAAACTTCTCTCGCTGTCGGAGAGTCAGCACTGAGGGAGCGCCGCGCTGTCAGAGGGTCAGCGCTGAGGGAGCGCCGCGCTGTCGGAGGGTCAGCGCTGAGGGAGTTTCTTTCTACTAGATGAGGCACTGAATCAAATCCCTATTTCAGAGCTAGGAGTTATCCCATTGCCTGGTCAACTTTGTTCATCAACACTGAAAAAGCTGATTAACCAAAAACTCAACCCTTGCTGTGGGGAGCATCTTGCTCAATGAATGTTGTTCTTTGTACATGGAATGCGAGAGAGATTCACAAGAGCCAGGATTACGTGCTCCAAGTCATCAATGAATAGAGCAGTTTGTTGCTGACTGGTTTATTTTTACACAAGTAAAGTACTCTGTAGAATAAAGGAATGAGCAGCAGTCTGTTGCAGCATGTACAATACTACATCCTGAGCTGGAACACTCCACAAGCTGTGCAGCTGAATCTGGTTTGGATTGAAACATTCTTTTCACACTGTCCCTGAGCAGCTGAGAAATCTGCATATGTCTCTGCTCCATGTAACTATTCCACCTCAAACTCTTCCTGCTCTACTTGGTGACATCTGTGTTTTGGTCAAAATTAATTTTTCTATCTCACCCTCAGACAATTGAGCTGGGATGTCATGTGGTGGGTTTACAGGATGTCGGTGAGGCCACTTTTGGAGTACTGTGTCCAGTTCTGGTCACCCTGCTACAGGAAGGACATTACAGCCCCAGAAAAATGGTCATCCATTTCAGATTGAGATGATGAAGACAGAGTGAAAGAAATCCTTCCTACTCTTCCCAGAGGCCAGCGTGTCTATGGCATTCTCTACCTTAGGGAGCTGTGGAAAATCAGTCCACCATACCACAGAAAAACAGAAGCAGGCCATCTCGCTCAGTGAGTCTGCTTCACCATTCATTGACATCAACGTCAACTCCATTTTCCTGCCTTTTCCCCATAAGCCCTGATACCCTTACTCATTAAAAATCTCACCGTCATGACTACACTTAATGACCCAGCTTTGACAGGCCTCTGTGGTAAAGACTTCCACAGCTTCACCACCCTCAGAAATTCCTAAATGGCCAACCCCTCACTGCCAGATTATACCATTTGGCCCAAGGTTCTCCAAGCAGGCACAGAATGATTGATTTTTGATCTCAATGGAAATGAATGACATTGGCTATGGCAGAAGATCTGGGCGAATTGCAGGAGAAATCCATTGAGGTCCCATTCTTGATGTTGGGAATGTATTGCCACGTTTACACACACAGTCCTGGATATTGAGCTGAGGTTCTCGCTGGGCAGTGATGAGATCCCGATAATGGGACAATCGCTTGTTAGTGATCTCATTAACTGCAAACCTCACCTCATTAACATGCAGCTACAGACCCTTTAACTCACTGCAAGGAAATGAGGCATTGAAGACACCCAGCATAGGTGTCAGAGCTGGGGCCAGACAACTGCAGTTCATCGCTTGCTTTCTTTTGGGCTGCTCTCTTGGAACACTGGACAGCAACACCTCAGGAAACACTGCCCAGGCACCTGCCATTCTGACTCTCCTTCTCCAGATCCTTCAGACCTCTGCTTCCACTAATTACAGCACACTGATGTACTATACATTGGCAAACAGCAGTGAAAGGTTACTACAAAGATCATTAGCCACTGGGAGAGGCAGCCAGCTTCCAAGCTCTACCAAGCTGGAACTCAGAGCGGCCCTCATGCGTGCTCTGCCCCCTCTCGCTCTCTTTGTGCCCTCTTGCTTTTCCTGCTCTCAGTCACTCAGCACAGCCACAAATACCAGGCTCACATTTAAAAAAAACAAAACAAAGATCAGCAGATGCTGAAACCAAAGCGTAAGTTATTGGAGAAACTCTGTGCAGGGAAAGCAGAGTTAACGCTTCAGGTCTAGTTCCTTCTTGAGGACCCCATCCATAAAGCAGCACACCGCATTCCCCGCTCTCTCGGTCCTGAATGGAGCAAACCTCTCATCACGCAGGGCAGCTCCACATACCTGCGGTGTCTCTCCAATGACACCTCTCTATGCCAGCCTGACAGTTCTGCTGTTTTGTTCTGCCTTGTAGTGTTTGCCTGCAGAGATCAGCCACGATAAGAAAGACAAGCTTCAATCAATGGCCCCCAGCACAGAAAGTGAAAGGTAAACCTCCAATCTCAGGGGCTTGGGCACAGTCAGCCAGTCATTCAGGGTCACAGAGTAAGGAGCTCACAGTCAAATAGCCCATCACCCACCTTGACTCTTTCTGACCCACCGTAAGCTGTTTACTCCTGACATATGAGAGAGAGAGAGAGAGAGAGAGAGAGAGAGAGAGAGGGAGGACTGGCATAGTTGTTGTTGCTGCTGCAGGTGAGGAGAAGATGGTGAGGTGTCTGAATTTTTAAAAAAATTATTCATTCAATCAAGGGACGTGAGTGTCACTGGCTGGGCCCAGCATTTCTTGCCCATCCCTAAATGTCCCCTTGAGAAGGTGGGGCTGAGCTGCCCTCTTGAACTGCTGCAGTCCATGTGCTGTACGTTGACCCACAACGCCCTGAGGGAGGGAATTCCAGGATTTTGACCCAGCGACACTGAAGGAACGGCGATATATTTCCAAGTCAGGTTGGTGAGTGGCTCAGAGGGGAACTTGCAGGGGGTGGTGTTCCCATGTATCTGCTGCCCTTGTCCTTCTAGATGGAAGTGGCCGTGGGTTTGGAAGGTGCTGACTGAATTTCTGCAGCGCATCTGGTCGATAGTACACACTGCTGATATTGAGTATTGGTGATGGAGGGAGTGGGATGTTTGTGGATGTGGTGCCAATCAAGTGGCTGCTTTGTCCTGGATGGTGTTGAGCTTCTTGAGTGTTGTTGGGGCTGTCCCCATCCAGGCAAGTGGGGAGTATTCCATCACACTCCTGACTTGTGCCTTGTAGATGGTGGACAGGCTTTAGGGAGTCAAGAGGGGAGTTACTTGTCCCAGCATTCCCAGGTTCTGACCCAGTCTTATACCCACTGTGTTAATGTGGTGGGTTCAGTTGAGTTTCTGGTCGATGGTAATCCCCGCATGATGACAGAGAGGGATTCACTGAAGGTAACACCATTGAGTGTCAAGGGAACAGATTGTCTCCTGTTGGCGATGGTCACAGCCTGGCATTTGTGTGGCGTGAATGTCACTTGCCACTTGTCAGCCCAAACCTGGATATTGTCCAGATCTTGTTGCATGTGAACATGGACTGCTTCAGTAACTGAGGAGTCACAAACGGTGCTGAACATTGCACAATCATCGGCGAGCATCCCCACTTCCGACCTTATAATAGAGGGAAGGTCATTGATGAAGCAGCTGAAGATGGTTGGGCCAAGGACACTACCCTGAAGAACTCCTGCAGAGATGTCCTGAAGCGGAGATGACTGACCTCCAACAACTACAACAGTCTTATATGCCAGGGCCTTTAATACTCTGACTCGAATGCAGCCTTGATGTCAAGGGCTGTCACTCTCACCTCACCCTCTGGAATTCAGCTCTTTTGTCCATGTTTGAACCAAGGCTGTAATGGTGTCAGGAGCAGAGTGGCCCTGGTGGGACCCAAACTGGGCATCACTGAGCAGGTTATTGCTGAGCAGGAGCCGCTTGATAGCACTGTTACTGACACCTTCCATCACTTTACTGATGATCGAGAGGAGCCTGATGGGGCGGTAATTGGCCAGGTTGGGTTTGTCCTGCTTTTTATGTACAGGACATGCCTGGGCAACTTACCATATTAAAAACTGAAAGAACTATGGATTCTGTAAATCAGAAACACAAACAGAAGTTGCTGGGAAAGCTTAGCAGGTCTGACAGCATCTGTGAAGAGAAATCAGCGTTAATGTTTTGGGTCCAGTGACCCTTCCTGAAAACAGGAAAGGTCACTCAACATGAAATGTTAAATCAGAGTTAACATTTCATGTTGAGTGACATTTCCTGTTTTCAGGAAGGGTCACTGGACCCAAAACATTAACGCTGATTTCTCTTCACAGATGCTGTCAGACCTGCTAAGCTTTTCCAGCAGCTTCTGTTTGTGTTTCAGATTTTCCTCATTGTTGGGTAGATGTCAGTATTGTAACTGTACAACAACAGCTTGGGCTAGGGAAGTAGCAAGTTCTGGACAGAAGTCTTCAGGACAGTTGCTGGAATGTTGTCAGGTCTGTAGCCTGTCACGTGGAGTGAATGGAATTGGCTGAAGGCTGGTATCTGTGATGCTGGGGACCACTGGAGGAAGCCGAGATGGATCATTCACTCGGCACTTCTGGCTGAAGATTGCTGCGAACGCTTCAGCCTTATCTTTTGCACTGATGCGCTGGGCTCTTCCATCATTGAGGATGGGGATATTTGTGGAGCCTCCTCCTTCAGTGAGTTGTTTAATTGTTCACCACCATTCACACCTGGATGTGGCAGGACTGCAGAGCTTAGATCTGATCCATTTGTTGTGGGATCAGTTAGCTCTGTCTATTACTTGTTGCTTTCCCTGTTTGGTGGCACCACCAGGTTGATACCTCAATTTCAGGTATTCCTGGTGCTATCCCCGGCACGCCCTCTTGCACTCTCCATTGAACCAGGGTTGATCCACTGGCTTGATGGTAATGGTTGAGTGGGGGGATATACTAGGCCAGGCGGTTACAGATTGTGCTGGAGTACAGTTCTGCTGCTGTTGATGGCCCACAGTGCTTCATGGATGCCCAGTCTTGAGCTGCTAGATCTGTGTGAAGTCTGTCCCATTAGGCACGGTGATAGTGCCACACAATACGATGGAGGCTATTCTCAATGTGAAGGTGGGACTTCATCTCCACAAGGACTGTGCGATGGTCATTCTTATCGATACTGTCATGGACAGATGCAACTGCAGCTGGCAGATTGGTCAGGGTGAGGTCAAGTATATTTTTCCTCTTGGTTCCCTCACCACCTGCCCCAGACCCAGTCTCGCAGCTCTGCCTTTTAGGACCCGACCAGCTTGATCAGTCGTACTGCTGTTGAGCCACTCTTGTTGCTGGACATTGAAATCCTCCACCCAGAGGACATTCTGTGCCCTTACCATCCTCAGTGCTTCCTCTAAGTGTTGTTCAATATGGAGAAATACCAATCCATCAGCTGAGGGAGGACGGTACGTGGTAACCAGCAGGAGGTTTCCTTGCCCATGTTTAACCTGAAGGCATGGGACGATGTGGAAGTGATGGGCTCCTCTGGGTGCAGTGAGATGGCAAAAGCCAGATAGAATCACACAGGAGGTGCATCATGGATGGGGGCAGGGTTAGTTAAAGAGGTGAGTTTGGGATGAAACAGCAAGAAATTATGCAAGACCCTCAAGGAGACAAATCCACCATGAAACTCAAAACAAAAACACTAAGCCAAAATATGGTAAGATTCAGGCTCAGGGAGTTCAGAACTATGGGGATAATGCAGGAAGACGAAGTGATGTTGAGGATTATGGCACAGGGCCAAGGGCTCAAATGGCTAATTCCTGATCCCATTCCTTCTTGGGGAGTGTGAGGTGCAGGTGAAGATGTGGGGCAGATCAAAGATCAAATTCAGTGACAGACCAGAGCCCAAGGGCTGAATGGTCACATCCTCGAACTGTCTATAGGCTGCTCTTATCACACAATGGTGCACACCATTATCTGATACACTTTAAAGGACATAATCATCACAGTAATTTTGTTTAATTCACCTTCCCCAAATGGTGTCACTGAGTTTTGAAATTACTGGTTTGTGGGGTAGTCTCTCAGGTTGACAGACTACTTGGGAGGAAAGACAGACACATGGTGTATGAGACACCAAGTCGGAATCATCACTTGCTGTCAGCGTATATCAGATTACAAACTCAAACACAGCCACTGACCGAACCAGGTCAGAAGTCACACAAAGTCCACTTCACCTGATGAAGAAGCAGCGCTCCGAAAGCTTGCGCTTTTAAATAAACCTGTTGGACTATAAACTGGTGTCATGTGACTTCTGATTTTGTCCACCTCAGTCCAACCCCACACCTCTACATCATGACCGAACTACAGCTACTCAAACTAGCCCAAAACAGGACTTCTCCAGTGCTTCCTGTTGTTGTTTGCAGCAGTTCCAACTTCTGACCCCGTGATGAATCTGATCCCGGTCAAACAGATTCAAAATACAGCCAAGGATCTTTACAGATGGGCATAACTGTGACACCCTCACAGTTGGATAGTAGATTGGCACTCCCAAGTGAGCCCACAAGGCAAACAATCAGATGGTCAAACGTGATGGGCTGAACAGCCTCCTCCTCTGCTCTTTGTTTTCTTCTAAAAATGTTCCAGCCACGTCCACATTCCCAGGCTCCAAACCAACATCTGCCCAACACAAAGAAGATGGAGGACACATTCCTATTGGGAAAGGGCTTACAGGCTGATTATTGAAGAAAATAAGCCAGACCTAATGGGGGGGGGGGGGGGGGGGGGGCGGGGGAGAGAGAGAGAGAGAGAGACAGAGAAAGGGAGAGAGAGACAGAGAAAGGGAGAGACCGTTAGGGCAGAGAACGGTGTTTGTGAGACCACATCGAGTATGCAGTTCTGGTTTCAGTGTTCTAGCGATGGAGGGAGTGCAGTGAGGGTTTACCAGACCGAGTCCTGGGATGGCAGGCTGGTGCATGAGGAGAGATTGAATCGTTTAGGATTGTATTCACTAGAGTTTAGAAGAATCGAGGGAGGTCTCAGAAATCTGAGACACGAAACTAGGCACGGTAAATACAGGAAGGACGTTCCTGATGACAAGGAAGTTCAGAATCAGGGATCACGGTCGAAGGAACAAAACAGAAGTTGCTGGAAAAGCTCAGCAGGCCTGGCAGCGTCTGTGAAGGGAAAAAACCCGAGTTAACATTTCGAGTCCAGTAATCCTTCTTCAGAATTCAGACCTGCTGAGCTTTTCTAGCAACTTTGTTTTCGTGCCGGATTTACAGCGTCTGCAGTTCTTTCAGTTTTCACTAAGGATACAGGATAAGCCATTAAAGACTGAGATGAAGAGAAATGTCTTCACCTAGAGAGTGGGGTTCCGTGTGGAATTCTCCGGCACAGAATTGTCTGATTTGGAGGGGGAGTTGGATGTAGAAGTTGTAGCCTGCTCCTCTTGTCTGTAATTTTTTTAAACGAACAGACGGCTGCAACGATGGATTGGGACGAGGAAAGGTTGGAGAATGCTCCAGTGAAGCACAAAGCCTGCATGGAGAGCTTGGGCTGAATGGCCCGGCTATCGTGTGTAAGAGCTGCCCAGTGAGCCGGCAGATCAGGAGTGGTGGCAATCTTTGGGAAAGGTTTGGATGCAGACGGATAGAAGGAGTTAATATCCACCGTGCAGTTACACTGACAGCAGAATGATATCAGAGAACATGCTGGGCACCCATCCAGGAGAGAGATTCTGCGCAGGGAACATGTATAAATCGTGGAGCCGATTACAGACACATTACGCAAGGAGCTTTAAATTCCGGGGGCGACAGTTTAAAACAACACATGCAACATTGGCTATAAACAATCTCCGTCAGAGCCTCTATCGCACACTTTACTCTGAGGCAAGTGTAGGAACTTCCAAATTCCCGCTGGACAGCGATGAGCTGCAGCCTCCGTGAACATTGCCAGGAACTGAGTGATGGGTTAGTGGAGCATTGCAGATATTGATAAACCAGCTGCTCTATGTCACACAGGATTCCCGACAGCTGTTCACAAACCGATACTGAACCAAATACCTTCAGATGGCAGCCTCCCAGAATCAGTCAAACTTCACAGGAACCTCGCATCAGTTACTCTTAAACTCGTTGATTGAGCTTACTGCTGGAGGCTTTTCACACAGTCCCCACATCCAGGCACTCTCTCTGTATTCTTCGGTCCCTGTAGCTCCCTACAGCCTCCCTCCCATCCCCCCTAAACTACAGCCCTGCAGCACAACCTCCATGGCAATTAGGGAAGGGCAGCAAACACTGGCCCCAGCCGGTAATGCCCACATCCCGGGAACGGATGATAAATAAAAAGGACCAATTTTCTGGGATTTCCCCACCGACTCAGCTTTGTGACCAACAGATTCTTCTGTAACTGGGCCAGACGGGAAGGAGTGGGGTGGAAGGATACATTGTGAAACTGTGTAAGTGACAGCAACTGGAAATTAAACCAGGCACTTGGCTCCAAAACTGGTAAAATGCAGACAAGTCGGACCGAACAGTGTGGAGCTGGATGAACACAGCAGGCAAAGTTAGTCTGACAGCCCGTTTATGGAGGAATTCCTCTTTTTACAACCATCGGCTGACGATCAAAAGCTCATTACCATCTAAGGCAGCGACAGTCCATCCCTCCATCCCACTGTCGTCACGGTGACCACAAATCCTGAAAAGATAAGCGTTACTATGGAGACAGTGGGAAACCAGGCACCAGAAACCCTCAGCCAGGTCCTGGATAAGAGTTGTCAGGGTGGAATCTGCTGATCAAGAGGGCACACTGGATCCTACACTGCCTGGTCAGTTGGTGAGCTTGGCAGACGTGGATGGAAGGGATGGCAAACAGGCGAGAGGCCTCAACATCCTCCAAATCAAGCACAACCTGCACAGATTCTCCAGCGTGGGTAAGTTGAACCCATTGTGCTGCTCCAACAACAGCGGTTGGCAACCAGCTTTGAAGTCGGACATTCGGCTCAAAATACACTCGAACATCCCTGGCTGACCACAGCATCACTGGCCATAATCTAGTCCTCCATTCCCTAGCCGGGCCATCTCCAAGGGTTAACGGGACAGATGGAGGGTGAAGGTGGAATCTCACATGGACCACGATAAACGGCAGCACGTTTGTGCACTGCAAGGGACCACAGCCAACGAGATAATGGCCAGATAAATGGTTTATTTCCAGGCTCCTGCTCAAGGGATAAACATCGGCCAGGACACAGAGCTTTTTTCCTGTTCTCCCACAAAGATACCAGTGTGGGGTACTTCACGTTTCTCCGAGAAGGCAGATATCTCACTGATAAGAGGGCGCCCCCCCCCCCCCCCCCCCCACAGCTCTGCACTGTGGGTATCAGCCTGGATAATGTGTTAATTGCCACTGAAAAACACGTCCACCAACTTGAGGGGCAAACATGTAACAACCCAATTATAAGAGCAAATTGAGGAAGAATTTATGGCTCTGCTCAACTAATATTGGGAAGGAGAATGTGTTTGATTATTTCACAGCTCAACCAGTTTGTAAAACTCCTGCAGGGGACGGAAACTATGACCTTCTCCTGACTCAAGTCCCACAGCCGACCTTCACTCTCGAGGAAATGGGGCAATGGGCAATAAATACCTGCTTTGTCAGCACGATCCACATTCCAAGAGCAAAACATTAGAAGAATTCTACATTCCAACTGCCCTCTTAAAACAAACATTCGCCCTGACCTTTCATCCTGACTCGTTTGATAATGACCTTTAAATGATTATTGCCTCATTCCTGCCTGAACCACTACCAGAGGCCAGGCATCGTGAGCTGCCTCAGTAGAGCCCTTCACAAACACCTCCAAAAGCCTCACGTTTGTTGGGGATTATCTCACATTCAACCCATCGGGCCTGTACTGGTTCATTGAGAGAGAAACCTGGTGCCTCAGCCTACTTTTTGTTTGTGACGGAGAAGTGTCGCTGGGTATCTGTCCAACTTGTTATTTACCGATTTGGCCTCCACCAGCTTTTCAAGTCGACCTTTACAAATCCTGACAATTCTCGGAGGGAAAACATTTGCCACCTGTCAATGTGGTCTATCGCATCCGCTGTTCGTGTCGTGGCCTCCTCTACATTGGGGAGACCAAACGGAGGCTCAGAGGCCCTTTTATAGAGTGCCTACGACAAACGACAACGCCTTCCGACCGCGAGCCAATTTAACTCCCCCTCCCACTCCCACTCCCACTCCCTGGGTGACATGTCAATCCTGGGCCCCCTCCAGTGTCACAACGACACCACCCAGAAACTGGAGGAGCACACCTCATATTCCACCTCAGGAGCCTACAGCCCAATGGTCTCAATGTGGACTTTACTCACTTCAAAATCTCCCCACCCCTGGCCTCATCTCATGACCAACCCTCCCTCTCATCCCCGTCTCCTTAACTTGACACAGCCTGTCCATTTTCTCTCCCACCTATCCACTCCTCCCACCTCACTGACCAATCCCCACCACTCATCTATCACCATCCCACCTACTTTCCCCAGTCCCACCCCTCCTCGCTCTATTTATTTCAGAGCTCCCTGTCCCCTCCCCCATTTCTGAAGAGGGTCCTGACCGGAAACGTCAGCTTTCCTGCTCGTCTGATGCTGCCTGGCCTGTTGTGTTCATCCAGCTCCACACTGTGTTATCCATTATCTCTCTGGGTCTTTTACAAGTGGTTTTGAATCTGTGACTTCTGGTTATGGACTTCATTCATCAAATGACAACTCGAAATCTCCGTTCATCTGTAAGATCTCCAGGGAGAACAATCCTAATGTGACTTCCAGCCTCTCTTCACGACTGAAGTCCCACAACCTGGGTTACATCCTGGTAAACCCTCTCCAGTGCCATTTCAAAGCCTTTGCATCATTCTAAACATCCTTTCCTTCAGTGTCAATGGGTCAAACTCCCTCCCTCAGGGCAATGTGGGTCAACCTACAG